>NC_049991.1:16811743-16836304 GCF_000003815.2 Branchiostoma floridae | reverse complement strand
GTTGAAGTAAATTACTTCTTATATGCCTCCCAGTTTTTGGCTTGGACTATATATTCCTGGAGGGCATTCCAATCGCGTGATGTTTGATGTAAAAAGAATATCGGTGGTAAACAGTTATTGATGAAGGAATCCAAAATGCCAGGCTGTTATCTGTGTTCAACCTAAAACATCTAATTACATTACACAAAAGAGTTGACTGTCTAACTGTTTCTTTGAGTAGCTCACTAAGGGTGGGTACCGGTTTTTCTTAATGTTAATGGACCGGTCCAGAAAAAAACGAACCTGAAAAAAATTGGTGGATCGGTTGTTGGACCTATTGGAAAATGAACAGGCATTCACACGTTTTGGGGCCTACCGGTCAATGAAAATAACAAGAGCGAAGTAGAGTAGAGCCTATAGTCAGTTTTGCAGTCAGTCGTACAGAGGCAGTTAGCCTCGTAGGATTTTAAAAAGCCAGTGGGAATCAAACACTCCACAAAACAGATTTCTTTGTAGCGAAATGGACCGTTGTTTTGAGTATTGTCCATTCACAAGTTTCGACATACTGAATCAGGTCCAGGTTCAGGTCCGGACCAGGACCTGATCCTCTGGACCTGAACCGCCCCCTATAGCTCACTATATAGCCCCTATAGCTCACTATATAGCTAATATTGCCTTGTGGAAAAGTGCATTCAAACCAGTCAATATATCAAAAGCTAACTTCCTAGGATGATGCAGTGAACATCACAGGACATCCTTTGATTGTGATGTTATATATATATATATATATATATATATATATATATATATATATATATATATATATATATATCATATACTTGCATCATTGAGTTTATAACCTCCTGGCTTGCATATACAATACAGGAAGCAAAATATGCCCTCCTCAATAAGTGATGAAATCATGAAACACAGATGTGCTACTTGCATGATATTGATGTTTAAACTTTAATTGTATTGTCTGCTTAATCCTTGAGCAAATCTGTGACTGTTATTATGATAGTTTACTTCAAATGCTAAGTTTGTTGAAATGATAATTGATAGGAATCCTGTTCTCACTTAAACAATATACAAAATGCTGTTGCCAGGATTTATGACTCGATATGGAGACACTTATAGGCAACACCAAGTTGCTTTCTTCATTGTCCACATCACCTATTGTGTTTTATGATTCACCACTATTATTGATGGCTTGGAATTTATAGCCATGGGGAAAAAGGCCACTGATATGAAGTATTGAGATATCAGCCAAAAATGTGACATTTCACTTCCCAGGCTTTTTAATGAATGAACGAATGAAGACCTTTATTGTACAGTTTTGCCCAACCGAGCTAGGTACAGGTCACAACAAGTCAAAACATGTATATACATAAAAGTATCACAAATCTAGTCTAACACAGAAGTTCTAATACTAATAGTTTGGCAGGTAAAGCCAGATTGGCTGAGGCCCTGACAGATGATGTCACTCAGATGGCACCAAGGAGGTTTTTTTTTTACCTCCTTGGCTCACTCATTGCTTTCGTACACTGTGTAAGGTGGTTTCTACCTGTCACCCAAATCAGGCAATTTCAAACCTAAAATCGCTATATATAATGAGAACAAGCCAGAAACTCCATTGGAGGTATGCTTATTGTCTAACTCAGTTGTGATATTCATGTCAGTTCCCCATGCCCACACCCTTGAAACTCCTTTCTTCCCCTATACAACAAATGTATCAGTTATTGATCTTGCTATATACCAGATAGAAATTTTTTGCCGTACCTCGTAATTGTTACCGTACGCCCTGGAAATACTGACTGTATTCAATAATTCTTAACGTTCCCACTAGAAATTCTTGCTGTACCTGTTCTCCATCCACAGGTGTTACTAAGCACAGTGGTATCTGTTATGGTATGATTTATCAGGCATGACAAGACATACTAGGAATGTGTACGGGTGCTCGGCAGTGAAATCAGTACCATCTTTGTTTTGAAAGCCTCTCCATGTCATGTTCTCTGCATAAGATACCTGAAACCTTTAGTTTACTCTGTTTTGATATTCAATTGTCTCTGTTATGCTGTTCAGGTCTTGACTGGTACCTAAACCTCTGTAACTGATTACTGTACCAGTACCTGATAGTACATCTACATGTAGTTACACATCCCTAGCTAGTTTATTCAAATACCCTTATGATAAATGACTCCCCCACTACCAACTAACTTGTCACTAATTTCCATAGTCTATGCAGGGACATTAACTTTTGACACTGTTTCACAGCTGAAACTCAACTTTGCAGAAAAACGTGGAAAGCCAGAGTTAGGGTCAATATGATTATTATGATAAATCATAAGATAATCCCTGGGCTCGAAATACTGGGTATGTATACATGCACTCAGGCTACATGTCTGTTGATTTGATTATATGGATGACATCCGAATTCGATGCATCAACTTTCAGCTGTCCAAAGTAGCTGAGAAATTAGCAAACTGTTGTAAATTGCAAAATATTATGAAACAGATACTAATGTAGTACAATAACAAAGTCAGTTCCATTAACTGATTAAGTCAAATTTAAAGAAGGTGTTTAGGAACAAATATGAATAATATGTTGTATGAAATGAATATATTGTTGAATGTTGTTGAATGAAATGAATATGTTGTTCAATATACCATACTTTGGTTTCAGAATTATACCATACTTAAGTTTAGTCTGGTATCCTTTCTGACCACTTCAATCTCACAATAAAGGCATTTTTGTGAAAGGTTTTTGATTGGCGCACTGAATTTTTTGCGCTTTGTGTGTTTCACCCCAAATATATACGAAAGAAATAGATTCTGAAGTTCTTTTGACTGATACCATTTTTTTAACTGCTCATGTACTACGTATGTCCTTTTACCGGGCCCTTTTACCTACCTACCTACCTAGTCCCTTGACCTCCAAGTCCTTTTAGGTAGGATTTTATAAACTTGTACATGCATAAACATGTAGGTGGCATATCACTATCAGTACGAGTTAGGTGGATCTAAATCTGCTGAGGTAGACGATTGCAGTCCCAAAGGTTTTCATATGTTCATGTTCATCCTTAATCATGGTTTAATAATAACTTAAGTCAGCACCACCTTATGGTGAGAAGTAAACCAGTCATTATTGTCCCAGAGGAAAGTAGTAATAGGATGTACATCTATAGGCAGGTTACAAAAAATTTGGTTGTGGTCAATGAAAGCAGAATATCATCCTATACCAGATGTTATGATTAGGAATTGCATTTTCCATGAGAAATATCATATTTCTTTATTGGATAATTCCTATCTATAAGCATAGTTTCTTTTTAAAATATCAAAAGTAAGCAATATAGTCAAAATGCTGGAAACTTTTAGCTAAACATAATCCATTTTGTTAGTAACCCATGATACACTTGACATTGAACACACCACTTGTTCATTCATGGCCAGATCACATCACTTCTTACATTGTGTGTACTCTATATTATTTTTGCACCTGTCATGAAGCACTAATGATAATTAGCCGAGCTGATATTTCATATCATTCAACTTTGAATCAATTACTGTGCAATAGGTGACACCCAGGCACAGGATGGTCCAGTCCTGTTCACGAATACTGGTATCAATGTTAACTGTCTGAATCAGGCTCCAAGGGGGTGTTTGTACTCAATCTACTGAATTCACCAGAAGACCATTAGGGCCAATCCAGATTCTGACAGTTCATACTAAGAATAAAGTAAGATTGGCAACTTGTGATCAATCATTGGGCCTGTGCCTGACCTTTAGGGTAAATCCAGTGGTATGAAAGAGTCTCTGATTAAATTGTCACAACTTGATTATACATTAAATATATAATAGACCTGAATTGAAGATCCTAGCAAAGTTGCTTTATGTTGGCTCTAGCACATGTGCCTTTGAGTGATAATTGCCATTAGGTGTGGTGCAATATTGTATTACAAGCATGCAGAGCTCTGCAGCTTGTTGTACCATAGGCATTATATTCATCATCACATGAGAACTCTATAGCTACAGAAACACTAACAGACTAAAACAGTACTCTCTTTTATTGTAAAAGAAGACCAGGATAAGAGCCAATTATAAAACTTGTGCTATAACTTTTTTATTCATCATTTTTACTAATTTTGAGTTATCATGTCACCTGTATGGAACAGCATTGCAAAGTGGGACTTTGCTAAGTTGACTTATTTTTTTCTAAAAATGAAATGGGTGTTAGTGCCAATCCCTGTTATTTTGACAATGACTACCAATATACTTTATTGTGCAGAAGTATAGCAAAATACACCCAATAGAACCCTTTTCAAGAACTAATAGTAATCAAACACATTTGTAATTAGTATACAGATGGTATTTTGAGCACATTTAATGTAATACATTATGTATTACCAAACAAATCAAAACATTATGAATATGACTCTATGAGTGTGAATGTGTGTGTATCTCTGTGTATGTGCATGTTTTTGTGAATAAGAGTGTGTGCGCGTTTGTGTCTGTTCATATATGTGTGTGTGTTTGACTGTGAGTGTGTGTATGTGTATGTGTGTGTGCTCTCTCGGGCATTTGTGTGTGAGTGTGTGTAAGAGTATGCGTGTGTGTGTGTGTGAATGTGTGTGTGTGAGTGTCTGTGTGGCACTGTGTCTGTGTGTGTGAGTGTCTGTGTGTGTGTGTGTGTGTGTGTGTGTGTGTGAGTGTGTGTGTGTCTGTGTGTGTGTGTGTCTGTGTGGCACTGTGTGTGGCGGGGGGGCATGTGTGTGTGGGTGTGTGTTTGTGGGTGTGTTTACAAATTTAGCTTTTCTACAGTTTCTGATGGGTGATGAGCCACAGAGACATGTGTCAAAAGTTATATCTACAGGAGAAAATTGATACATCTCAGTAGTGTCTTTATTGTTGCCATGGATCACAAGATACTAATCAGATACCCTTTTATGCCTACCATAAGCACCAAGAACAATGCAATACAGTGTCTCTGTTAACGTATCCTTCACCAGAATCATGTCCATCACAACTGATGTATATTTTTGTGTTGCTGTTGCTATAGGTGCTGATGATACTCAACCCAGTCAGGCCACCAGTGTGTTATCTGTACACATGGGATGGCAGCAGACGAGAAGCTGATTATGCAGAAATGGATTAACCTGTTTCTGCATGGAGGAGTCATCTATGAACACCAACCAAGTCCCGGTAGTAATTAAGAAAAATGCAGTGAGGTACAGTCTGTACTGTGGAAAAGTTAAGCAACTGGTAGAAGTGTATATAGATTAAAAATATGCAGTGTGCTGTGTTTGTAATTGTTACATTGCCATTGATACATCTGATTCAGATGCTTTGGGAATCTTTGGATTGAAGATGTAATAGAAAATGTTGCAGCTAATACCTAATGTATCACCATTAATGCAATGTTGTGAGAAACCATTTTGCTTGTCAATTACAGTAACTTGCATTATATATTCCATAACTATATATGCTTAACTTGCATTATATATTCCATAACTATATATGCTTTCAGTAACTGTAATTGTAAGCATGACTGATTGAAAAGGAGCAGTGACTTTCTGATGAAAAGGAGCAGTGACTTTCTAATGTTCTGTGTTTTACCATATATTCCATATATTGAACAGCCTTAGAATGTATTAAAGGTAACTATACTAATCATTGATGTGTGTTTCAGATGTTCTGTCAAAAATAGGTATATGAGCAGTTCCTGGTGAATAGATTTTAAATCACAGAATTTCATGTTTATAGTGCAGTACGTGCGTTTCACCATAACCTGTACACACATGTATGAGGTCACTGTCAATGTAAGACATTGTATGTGTTGAGACCTAGTGTGAGTCTTGCTAAGCAATACTGCCACTCAAGCACATGATGATAGGGGTAACAAGAACAGGGAATTGATGGTTAAGAAGCTTTTATTTTTCTTTTGTTTTGTGTGAATATAATCTGAATAATTTGGATTTATCTATTTTTCCATATCAGTTTATTATGTAACTGTATGAATTTTCCTTCGTGGCAAATTACATATACAAAACATACAGTAAGTGCAAAGACATGCAAGGATTACATGTATATCCAAATGTATGAAAAGTGTTGGCCTTTCTTTTCCAAGTATTGGATCCCCTAAATTTGTCAATCTTTACTTTGCAGTCAAGTCATCATGAAATAAACAGTGGTCTTGATAAACACAGTGAGTCATTAGCTTTATGAGTCAATGGTTTAAGGGCAGGTAAGCAGTCACCAATATTCCTTATTTGAGGATGAATCAGATTGTTTTAACTTACCATGGTGATGTAAGGACTCGAAAACAAATCCACCATATGCACAGTCTTGAAGTTGCCATGTTGTCAAGTGACACCGAATCTAAGGACATTGCAAATTTCTTTAAAGTTTTGTTTTTGATATGATACATGTATCTATTCTATTAAACAAAATGTTTTGCTAGCACATCTGTGTATATTATTATTATTACCTCCATAATATATTCATGGAGGTTATATTTTCACTTAGTCTAGCGTTTATGTGTGTGTGTGTGTGTGTGTGTGTGTGTGTGTGTGTGTGTCTGTCTAAATAATTCAAGAATGGCTGAATGGATTGGTTTGATACTAAGTGTGTTGGAATGGCTGAATGGATTGGTTTGATACTAAGTGTGTTGGTGGGATGTGATTTTTGGCCCCCTAGCTACATCTTCCTTTGATACTGCCGTTGAAATTCAATTTTTTCCATATATCTTGTGTTGTGAACAAGGTATGGACTCGATGTGTTAATTAGATACCTCTGGAAGAAGTTGTGTAAGTTTGGACATTTTGTGTATTAGATAAAATCCACAAAGGATAACTCAAGATAGGTGTAAGTTGCAAATAACGGATTTTCATGATTGTATGTAGGTGGCTTAGGCCAAAATATACAAAATGAAATATTAATTATGCAAAATGGGGGCCATTTGCATGATGAATGAGAATATTCCATTATAGTAGTTTTTCAATGCATCTCTTATCACGAACATGGTCTTGACGTTTGGGTGGCAGGACAAGGTAGGGTAGGTTTTGAATCTCCTACTGTGTGATTTTGGAAATGCAGGAGTGTTTTAAATTCCAAAGAGTATAACTGAAGGAAGAAACAACGGATTTCCGTCATTTTAGGCATGCAGGTCGCTCGGGCAAAGATTTTCATAGTAATACACATATTATGCAAATGAGGACTTGATTTGAAAATCAGGAAACTCTATTGTTTCCGATAACTGGACTTCAATAAATGGAAGGCTTTTCAGTTGTTCAAATTACATGATGTGTGCACAGAAAAGACTTGAACAAATGAATAAAATTGTTACTCATTTTACTGATCATCATAATAGAATAGGTGTCAAAACTCGCCAAAAGACGTCAATAATACACCACGCTAGGGCAAATTTTGCAGTACCGCTAAATGTCGCTAGTCACAATTGACTGTCGCTATTGTATATACTTCTTTTTGTTGTTTATGAATATATTCATCAAAACGCATTCTGAAGGTAATTTCACAATTGGAATATCAACATACCTATGCTTGCTAATTGTGTAAATCATCCTTGATGAATAGAAGAATCTTAAACTCGAAAAAGACACCAATAAGCGCCACCTGTGGCACAGATATCGTTTGGGCAAAGATGAATTGCTTACTAGTATATCTTCAAGAAGATGAACGGAAGATCATAACTGCTATATGATCATATAGATCACCATATTAGCCTACCGTGGTGAAAATTTCTGCGACAAATATTACTTCATTTTCGTTTTATAAAGGAAAACGCTCTCCCGTCATGTGGGGTTCAAATCGACCTAGAAATTACATTGCGGTCGGAGCGCTAGGGTGCCTTCCGACTTAGGCTAGGGTTAGGGTATATATTGCATTCAAGGTGGTCAAACTTGGTATGATTAGAAAGGTCATTTGTTAGGTACCTGTAATCTGAAATCCGTTTTGAAATTGCGTGCTTTGTTGTGGAGATATGAGTGTTTAAGCGCTAACCCTAACCCTAATTTCAAGGGTTAGGGTTAGGGTTAGGGTTAGGGTTAGGGTTAGGGTTAGAGCTAGGGTTAGGGTGTATAGTGCGTTCAAGGCGGTCAAACTTGGTATGATTAGAAAGGTCTTTTGATGGGTACTTGTAATCTGAAATCCGTTTTGAAATTGCTTGCTTTGTTGTGGAGATATGAGTGTTTAAGCGCTAACCCTAACCCTAATTTCTAGGGTTAGCTAGGGCTAGGGTTAGGGTTAGGGTTAGGGTTATAGCTAGGGTTAGGGTATATAGTGCGTTCAAGGCGGTCACACTTGGTATGATTAGAAAGGTCTTTCGGTGCGTACTTGTAATCTGAAATCCGTTTTGAAATTGCTTGCTTTGTTGTGGAGATATGCGTGTTAAAGCGCTAACCCGATCCCTAATTGCTAGGGATAGGGATCGGGTTAGGACTATAGGGTATTCAAGGCGGTTATAGCTAGGGTTAGGGTATAAAGTGCATTCAAGGCGGTCAAACTTGGTATGATTAGAAAGGTCTTTTGATGGGTACTTGTAATCTGAAATCCGTTTTGAAATTGCGTGCTTTGTTGTGGAGATATGAGTGTTAAAGCGCTAACCCGATCCCTAATTGCTAAGGATAGGGATCGGGTTAGGACTATAGGGTATCAAGGCGGTTATAGCTAGGGTTAGGGTATATATTGCATTCAAGGTGGTCAAACTTGGTATGATTAGAAAGGTCTTTTAACGTTTACTTGTAATCTGAAATCCGTTTTGAAATTGCGTGCTTTGTTGTGGAGATATGAGTGTTTAAGCGCTAACCCTAACCCTAATTGCTAGGGATAGGGATCGGGTTAGGAGTTACTTAGGACTATTGTGTATTCAAGGCGGTTATAGCTAGGGTTAGGGTATATAGTGCATTCAAGGCGGTCAAACTTGGTATGATTAGAAAGGTCTTTTAACGTTTACTTGTAATCTGAAATCCGTTTTGAAATTGCTTGCTTTGTTGTGGAGATATGAGTGTTTAAGCTCTAACCCTAACTGCTAGGGATTATAGTGATCGGGTTAGGACTATAGGGTATTCAAGGCGGTTCTAGCTAGGGTTAGGGTATATATAGCATTCAAGGCGGTCAAACTTGGTATGATTAGAAAGGTCTTTCGGTGCGTACTTGTAATCTGAAATCCGTGTTGATATTGCGTGCTTTGTTGTGGAGATATGAGTGTTTAAGCGCTAACCCTAACCCTAATTGCTAGGGATTGGGCTAGGGTTAGGACTATAGTGTATTCAATGCGGTTATAGCTAGGGTTAGGGTATATAGTGCATTCAAGGCGGTCAAACTTGGTATGATTAGAAAGGTCTTTCGGTGGGTACTTGTAATCTGAAATCCGTTTTGAAATTGCGTGCTTTGTTGTGGAGATATGAGTGTTTAAGCGCTAACCCTAACTTCTAGGGATAGGGATCGGGTTAGGACTATAGGGTATTCAAGGCGATTATAGCTAGGGTTAGGGTATATATTGCATTCAAGGTGGTCACACTTGGTATGATTAGAAAGGTCTTTTAAAGGGTACTTGTAATCTGAAATCCGTTTTGAAATTGCGTGCTTTGTTGTGGAGATATGAGTGTTTAAGTGCTAACTTTAACCTTAACCCTAATTTCTAGGGTTAGTAGACGTAGACTGATTTAGTTTAATTGAGACAATCAGATTTGCTTACAAAATTGTTAAACCCTTTTTTGCCAAATTACCTACTAGATTTCTGAGTAGATATGTCTAGTGGGTGTATTTGTACATTGTTCAGTTTTTTTTTCGATTCAGGTTTTTGACCTTGAGTATTTTGTACTCAGATTTTTGGATATTACACAGGTCCAAATTAGGTCCGGTGATCTGGTAGGCACCCACTCCACTCCACACACATGAATACACATAAACAAAACTAACAAACATTATTCAGGTGCACTCAATAATGACAATTGACCAATCTGCTGTCTTGGAATTAAAAGATATGGTCTCCAATTATCGTGCACCATCTATATTATCAAAATGCTAATTTCTGTGAATGAAGAGACTCTTTTTTTCTTACAACCCTTAAAGTTTCTTTATTCCACTCCAACGTTTTGGTGGTCAATTTTGACTGGTTCACATTGTACTGCAGCAATAGGCATCACAAACGGTAAGTATTTACATATATATATATATATATATATATATATATATATATATATATATATATATATATATACATATATATATATATATATACAATACTTGCAAGTGTACGTATTCACATATTTACATTTCAGGATCAGGCATATGTACTGCACACAAAAAAACATTTGAAACAATAGACAAGGTTTGGCAGGTCAAATTATCATTCATTGAATGTATAGTTGTAATATACAGCACTCCTATTGGAGAAGCATATTACTTACAGTAAACTTAGTACCAGCAGAATACAAATATTGTGCTAAATTCAATATAGAATCGAATCATTACCACCGTGTATGCTTTATACAATTTTAGAGACTTCAATGACTAGAGCAAACGAAGTCTTATTCTACAATTCATCAGGACAGTTCTAACCAATCTACCTGACAATTTCATATTTGTCTAAAAGTATGTAACATGTAGTCTTCAGTCGGACCAACAAAGTTGTTAACAACTAACAGGTGCTTTGACCACTGTATACACAGATAACAGTGATGTATGAAGATCTCTGACTCCTGCTGTGTAATCTGAGCTTCTCTCCTTCTGCCATTTTACATCAATGCCCTGAAAAGAAAGAGAAACGTTTTCAGTGATGTACTTTTGATCAAACACATGGTGTCCAATCACCTATAGAGATAAGCATTTATCTTGTTCTCAGATTTGAAAATTATATGATACACCTGTAAAATGCTTTACCATTCTCTAGACTAAATATCTTACAAATATTACTAGTACCTGTTCAGTATATTACCTGGTGTCCAGCTAGATCAAAGAACCATGTAAATTTTTCCTGTATGGTACCTTACCGGTTATATACAGACCAACAATCCATGCATATGTTACCTCTATGGTACTTACCAGGTATACAGACCAACAAGCCATGCATATGTTACCTGCACAGTACCTCCCAGGTATACAGACCAACAAGCCATGCGTATGTTACCTGCACAGTACTTACCAGGTATACAGACCAACAAGCCATGCGTATGTTACCTGCACAGTACTTACCAGGTATACAGACCAACAAGCCATGCATATGTTACCTGCACAGTACCTCCCAGGTATACAGACCAACAAGCCATGCGTATGTTACCTGCACAGTACTTACCAGGTATACAGACCAACAAGCCATGCGTATGTTACCTGCACAGTACTTACCAGGTATACAGACCAACAAGCCATGCATATGTTACCTGCACAGTACTTACGTAAAAGTATGACTTAGAAGACAACAAAATACACAAAAAGAAAGAAAATTTGTTCTTTATCTCTGAAATTCGTTGAGTATCTTTTGAATCCCGCAGAGACGCAAGCTTGATGCAAGTGCATTGAGAGGACACCTTTACCAACAATCCATAATATGTTACCTGTATGGTACATACCTGTTATACAGACCAAAAAGCCATGCATATGGCACTATTGTTACCTATACAGTACTAACCTGGTGCCCAGACCTACAATCCAAAATATCTTACCTGTACGGTACCTGGTATACAGACCGAGAAGTCATATATGTCTTAAGTTGTACAGCACCTGACCTGGTCTCCAGACCAAAGAACCATGCAAAAAATTATCAGTATGATACTTTACATGGTGTATCACAGAAACATGAAAATATTACCTGTACAATAACTTACCATGTATCCAGTCCAACAAGCCATACAACTGTTGTTTCGTGGTACTAGTCTCCAAACCCACATGCCATGTGCAAATATTACTTGCAGTGTCAAGTCTCACCTTGGAGTACCGCAGTCCAACGATCTGCTATGGTACCCTCATAACAACTAAAGTCAAACCTGTCTATAGCGGCCAATCAAGGGACTGGAGAAATACGGCCACTGTAGACAGGTGGCCACTAAAGAGAAAATGTTGACCACGAGCAAGTTACATATGATTTCAGTTCCCACTAATCTTTCTCACCAAGTAACATATTGTCTCAATCAGTAAATTCACCGACAAAGACTTGCATTTTGATGCTCAAGGCATGCATACCTTCTACTGTCGCCAAAATGACCCTGTTGGGAATTCCAAATCCTTGCAAACTACGATTTCAAACTCGGTGCAGGGTGACATATGGTCACTGTATGGTTGCAATAGGCAGTGTTTCTGTATCAACGGGACCGGACGTGTGGCCGTGGCCGCGTTGGACAGGTGGCCGCTAAGCCTATTTCTTAATCATTATGAATCGAAGGGACCGACAAAAAGTGGCCACTATGGCCATGTGGTGGCCGCTAATACAGGTTTGACTGTACATTAATGTTCTTGCTAGTTGTGTTCTGGAAGCCATCATAGACAATTTCAGCCATTGAGACAATACTAAATCAGACCCTGTACCTTATAAGGTGCTGGTATATCTGCATTTGACATATGCATCGCTTTCTTCAGTCAATATTGATCAATGGTACACTACAGGGTCACTGCTTTGGATTACAATCCCTCACAGATTTTGGATATTCCCATTAGAGGGACACAGGTGGTAGCCATGCAGTACAGCCATGCAGTACAGCTGGCAGCTCAGAGTGACTGTCAATACCTACTGGTGTACTAATAGTAGAGCTTACAAATTCAAGTTATGCTTATTCAAAAGTGACTTTCAGATTCCACCTGATTGCAAGAGATGTTAAAAACAGCCATAGTATTACTGCAGGCGGATTTGAGCTTTTCATGAATAAATAAATTCAAAGGTTCAAACAAAAAGCAAACAATATCAATATTCAACTTCAAGTACACCAGGTTTCGAAGCCCAACTAACACTGTCAGGGTACCACATGTGTACTGGTACACAGGTTTAGGTAAGGTCCAGACCAGATCATGTACATTAACAAGTTTGATCAATCATCTTTTAAGCTATAAAATAATGATGTAGCTTAATGACTTTTAAAATGATAAATTGGAATCTTTATATGAATACTAACATCTATTTCAACCTCTAGCAAAGTTTACTTTTTGATTATCAACTGCAAGAATATAACAATAGTCATCATTGCTTTGGAATTTACTTATCTGTAGTCTTAAAAAGTTGTGTCCATCATGATCAGTATTTAGTTTATTTGAAGGTACAGGACAGGCACAGTTGTTTAGGTCCAGACCTGTATGACTGTTCTGACACCTATACAAATATTATTATCATTATTATTATTAAGCTCCAAATATTCTTTCTTACCGCATGCACATATAATCATAGAAAGGAATGCCCAGCCAGGCTCAGTGGGTGAAACTCCTACAGATGATATTAAAAAAAACTGAGAAAGGGATTCTTGTAATAGGGTGTCTGGAAATGGTGGGCAGGCTATAGAAGGGTGGCTACCTCAGCAGGCTACCTCCCTCTTTAGTTTTAAGGACCCACAGATCTGTTGTGCTGTAAGTGTTACTTTTATCTAGCTAGGGGCATTATAGTAACAATGTAGATGTCTTACTAGTAGGGACTATCAGCTTCAGTATATCATGGTATTATACACATCCACAGTAAGAAAGAATGCAACTGCCAAGTAAGCATGTGCAGTAAAATGTTATAACTCTTGTGTGGAAAGTGTACAACAATACCCCCTTTTAGCAAAAGCGTCTATCCTTGGACTAAATGTGGAACTCTCTTTCTGGGGAGTGCTTCCCACACAAATACAACCCACATTAGATTTCCAAACCAAGTACACAGCTATCTCCTTACATCTTCAATTAGTTCAGTCCTTAGTTTAAATGTGGCCAGCACTGGCCTTGTATTGAGCAACACCATTTACAAAACAAAAGAAAGATGGATGCAGTTATTGCGTAGCACATGTGAGTTGCACTTCAGAAAACAAACTGACAAATGCAAAAGACATAGAGATTAATGTCTGGCAGAATAACCTACAGTCAGATACATTACCTTTAACTTGAACCTTCCGTTGCTGATGACACTGATTGATCTTTAACCACAAGCATTTCACAACTACTAGTAAATAGCCTGGTATCCAGCCCTTTTATAGCTCCAAGTCTCCTTTGTCCTCTCTGCAAATCCTTGCAGATACAAAAGAAGAGACTAGGGAGTTATATAACATGGTTAGATACCAGGCCATGACTTGTACACACTGCACAGAATTGCTTGCAAGTTTTAAGGACAGATAACTGTAAAAGTGAAATAATATTCAGAAAATTGTGGAACATTCATAGAGAGATGCAGTCTGCTTGTTTAATGGTCCCCACTTACAGCCTTTTCTCGAAGCAGGTGTTGTTTTACTGTCCTTTGGTGGCTTATTAAAGGAAACAGCTCTCAAAGATCCAAGCAGATGTTGGGTTAGCTCTAGTACACTGTACTCGTGGTTAGTGCCTTTTGTTATGATGAACAAGAACATAAAACGGAAACAGCAATTAGATACATATATTTGTCTGGGTATGGGACTGAGTCTTTGCACTGTCAAGATTATTTTTAAGTTTAGTCTGACATTTGCCATGTATCAAACATCTAAAACAAACCGTAAACACCATAATTTACTTCACAGAGAAATGTGTCCTACAGACTCTCCTTCTTGATTTGTTTGATTTTAGCAACTTCAGAGGACCGCAATTATTTCATCGTTGTGCTGACACCTACTAGAACAGTGTTCTAATTGAACTATGATTTATTTTGAGCTACTCCCTTGGGTGGGATGGTGATCTGACCTGCATGAGGGATGGGACCAGAGTGATGCACAATACACAGTGTCAACAAACAAAACTTGTACCAACAGCTATCCAACATCAAAGTCTGGTATTTGAATTTTAGACTGTACTGCTGCACTCGGCGCACATGAAGACTGGATTCAATTCATTTGATGAAAGCCTGTAAGCCTGTGGGATACAAGTTGGATACGGACATGTACATCCATGCACATGCATGGGTGGGTACAGGTACTAGTAGTAGTAGTACAGAAAATCCAGGTCCAGGATGTTATTGAACAGATACAGTTTTGAATTACGGACAAGTAGATCTCTTGGCACCATAAGCTGAATTGCAAGGAGCTTGTAATTGGTGGGGCTGAATAGGAAGGGTCTGGAGCAGCTGCCATTCAGCAATACATTATGTAACTCTGGTAACCTAAATGTGTGAATTGCGCTGTATATTTTAACCACTGTGAACTATGTCTGGTGAGAACTATACCCAAGGTGTGGCTCTCTTCAAACACTGGGCCTCCATTTAAGTCTTTTTTTTTTAACATCCTATCCTATGTTACATGAAAGTGAAGTGAGGAAAGTTATGTGAATCAGTGTTGTGCCGAAGGCACAATATGAATGGCATGTCAGGGGATTCAAACCCAGGACCCCTGCGCTCTGGACCAAACACCCTAACTGTTTGGCCAGTAGGACACCACAGTCTAGATGACACCACGATTCATGTCCAGAGGATCAAGTTCAAGTCCAGGCCTGCTTATAGTAGTACAGACTAGTATCACAATGGAGAGTGAGACAAACATTTACATGTCATTGTGTATTGGTCTCTTTGAGTGTTACAGAATACGTTCAGATTGTACTTTGGATAGTTTGGAATAACAAATTTATTTTCATTATCAACTACAATGCAGAAAGGAAATGTATATTCAACATTTATCAACCTTTTTCTGTTTTGGCATTATGTATACCCATTCAATGTACAACCACCTCAGTCAAACCATGCATAATAGCTGTTTTCATCATTCAGCTTAGCTTTGTTTATGGTAAGGTAATATTGTACAATTCTGATCCAATTTTTGAGCAGGCTGTGACAGAAATTTTGAACCAACCACTGACAAGGAGCTAAAACAGAATTTTTCTGCATTTTGCACAACGCATGCACCTTGCCCTAAACACACAGCCCCACATCACAGCAGCAAGTTTGGATTATGACGCCCATTTCCTGGGGAAAGATTTACCAAAAATGAAACTGAAGCAATAATGAATGGTCTGAGAAAATTTAAACAGCCAATCATGATGAGGTAGAACTGTCAGTGTAAAAAATTGTAGATAGCCATAGTCTTACCCAGGGAAACCAAACTCAAAGAAGCGGCACGAAGAAGAGTTACCGATCCCTGCCTGCTTCACGCACGCCCGCAACTATACACCCACACACTAGGCACTACCAACCAGCTGGCCCCACTTCATGCCAGCCCAGGACCTGACTATCACTTACTTCTCTGAAAGGCAAGTGATAGTTGAGGCCAGCTGGATTGTCGAGCAGGTGGGTGTTGGGCGGTGGGTGTTCTGGGGGCATGTGTGCCAAAGATCGGTAAACCTTGCGCGCGGCTCTGGGGTCAGGTTTTCCCAGGGTATCATACTCTGGAATTATGACTGGAAGCAGTTTTATAGACAGTGGATACTTCATGTGAACCCTTGCTTGGATTGTTGTGAGTGGGGCCCCTGTACTTAAGCTTAAGCTAATATTTCAGTTCGCCCGCCCTGAACAGCTGAGCCCTTCTTGTCCAGAACCCCCTGTAAATGCAGTACTCTCCAGGTTTGGGGGAGGGGGGTATCATTGCAACTGAGAATCTATTCTGGCATTCTGAACTTATACCTAAGGTCCATGCCTTAACAACTCTTCACGTAATCACATAAAGCATGCAAATGTTGTATATGGTACTTTACATTATATTGGCAATTGGCCCCAGCTTTTTAATAGACCAAAGCTTGCATTTTATTTTGTCCATGCTGACATGGTTCCTTACCGGTTAGCCATGATAACGTTAGTCGACGCTATATATTTAAACTGAGGGCTACTTACCGGTATACTTGATCCTCGGACAAGAGACTTATGTAAAATATCATCCGTCTTACCCGGTCAGGGAAGTCCGTTAGAGCCGATACTTAGCAAGAAGGTTATATATATTTACCTCCTTGGCGCCATTAAAATGGATATGATTTAGTTTACTGCTTCCCAACCACAGGTTCACGCAAATCTTATTATCGAAGAAAAAAACGGAGCCTGGATTATAAGACCTACCTGTTGAACGTGTTACGTGGAATGAATATGCTTGGAAAGGAGTTTCCAGGCTCATATCGCCGACCGCCACACACCTTCCGTCCTTCTGTGGGCGCCGCCATGTTGGGTCAGCATCACGGGTTGTTGACCCCGACTCCTGATTATCCCAGCGCGAACTCTTCGCTAATCATACGGCCTCAGTCCATTAGAAGGCACTGATCATCCGAACGTATTCGCAAATCATGCCCCATGATTAACAAACCTTCATGATAATAATGATAGAATCGGGTGCCAACAGACAGTAAATCCTCATTGCCAACTTTGGCCTTGAAGATGTCCCTAAATGTTGTCCACGTCCTTGAGGAGATTTATAATCGGCAATGACTAAGCACTTTATTTTTATCTCCCCTGCGCAGACGTAAGCCTGGCTTTCAGGAATACCCTGTAAGAGCAGCTGTCATACTTCCAGGCAAAGTTTCAGCCAAGAGAAACTACTAGTATCACTTGCCGTATATTACCTTCGCTTTCGTTTGTCTGTACGTGTTTGTGTGTATACATGTGTGCGCGTGTGTGTGCGTCTGTGCGAATGTGTATGTGTATGCGCGCGAGTGTGTGTGTGCGTGCATGTGTGTGTTTGCGTGAATGTGTGTGTGCGTGTGTATGTGTGTCTGTTAACACAATAACGTGAGAAGAATCAAATGGATTGCCTTGATATTTTGTATGTATGTAGGTTTTCATGAGACCTAAAAATGGTTAGATTTTATGTCCCAGGCGGTTAGTTGCAACGTTTTTGCATCGTTTGATCTGAAGATGATCTGTCACCAAAATAGAATGGTAGATAGCTCTTTTACATTGGAGGAAGTGGCAAAGATTTCAGGCCTCAGGCAGCATGTTTGGACACAAAGAAGAGAGAGATAGCGTAAACATCCCCCCTAAGCACAAAAGCCCATAAAACAGCTAAATCATAACATCCCAGGTTCCTACGAGAACCACACAACCCTTTCTGGCTTTCAAATTCAAGACGGATTCCAACCATTCAGCCGGGTGGTACGTCCCATTAAGACCAGCAGTTCCTGAAAGAAATAGCACCGTCTCTATCGACCGGCCTTTCCCATTCCACCACGGCACGGCTGAATTGCTGAACCTGTATGGTGGTTCATGCGTCATTAATGGTGGGAACACAACTGCCTTTCTTTTTCAATCTTGCCGAGGCTGCAAGCCTGAGTACCGTTCGGGTAGTAGTTCGCTCCTATCGTATGTTCGCTTCTAAAACGTGGTCAAGGACTCCAGACGGAACAGCAGAGAAGCGACCGTATATAGTGTATAATAAACGCCGGAGCGAACTACTTACCGAATGGTACCCAGGCTAGAGACCGACCTTTCTTGTACTTTTCTACATCCAACCAACGACTCAAATACAATTCTTTATTCAGTGACGTACCAACCTGATGAAACTATTCACGGCTATTCAAATATTGTAAGTTAATAGAATAGAGAGCGAATCTCATTTTGTAGTATGTGGATTGTAAGAGAGAAATGAACGGTATAGGCTTGTACAAAATGTATTCCCCTATTACATACACTTAAGTTCTGTAGAAAAATTCATATTCTGTAGTGAAACTAGACCAACTGACGATCATAAAACACGTACAATGCTGTTCTTTTATCTCCGCCATAACTAAACAGCGAGAAGAAATTGAATTTATCTAACGGTAGTTTCATCTTTTATCTGTATGTATTTCTTCAACATGTCTTGTTGTGACACGTGCTTAGCCCGGTGCCGTAAATATATGCAATAAAAGTCTTCATTCATTCAGTATCCATTAGCCACCTGCGGCTAATACTGTTTCGGCCGATGCATGGATACTGCTCCTGTCATAGGCAGATCTACTTGGACGTAAACAGTCTACAGCAACAGTTGAACAAGATACTACGACGTTGGATCATCGAGGACCTCTAGCGGATCTCCTCCGACCTGCAGGATGACGGACTTGAAGTGCTGGTACCCTGTGTATGACGTCACTGGGCCATAGAGTTCATTAACCTTCTTCAGAAAAGAGGCAGTGGAACCACCTATATTTGAGAAAATTATAGATTATGGACAAGTTATGAATAAAGTCTGGTGGCGAAAGGCTGAATACTTGCTTCCGTCTGAAAAGTTTGATATAGTAACGTTAAATCGTAATGGCATCTGAGTGGTTTGTAAAAGCTGCACGGCTATATTAGCAAAATATACATCCCCTTCTAGCTCCCCTTCTAGCTTCTAGCTTTTCGTTCATTTGACCGACTTCCTGTAGAACGATATGCGTATAAGCGATCGTTCCTACGACCGGGGCTAGGGTAGAATGGATACCAATGTACCTGAAACAATCTTCAGCTGTGCTGACCAGCATTGAGCTACAATGCTAGCGCTATTAATGGCACAATGTGTATGTACTGTGTTGGCTCACGTTGTTACTAGTACGCCATTCAAATAGTTTCACGTCTATATTGATATCACTTAAATGTTACACTTTTACTGCGCATCACAGAGGTGTTCTTGTGTTATTGTTTAGTTCATACTGCACCTGTGTGGTCATAGCCGTAGCCGTACGAGATCCAGTCTATCACAGTTGTCTCCACTGCGCCGGAGGGTGCGGACACTTGGGAGGATCCCGCAAAATTCGAGGACGTCTGTCCGCTCTGAAACATCGCGTTTAGGAACGATTTGAGATTAAATGATAATAGATTTGGAGTGAGCGAAAACGACTGAATGAACAAACAAATGAGTGAATGAATGAATGAATGAAAGAATGAATGAATGGGTGAATGAATGGATCAAATTAACAATGTAGTTTTTTATTTTGATTTTTGTTTTCATTTGATCATTTCATATTGCTTGTTTTCACTGTAACGCTGGAGGTGCATGCCAGCCTTGTGAAGGACAGATTGTGCTTATCCTGTTTCCCGCATCTCTCAGATCTCATTGTATGAATCTTGATATAAATTAACAAATAAATAAATAGATATCGTACCACGTGAACAGTGTCGATGGTAACGCCATCCGGGATATCGAGGGTCCAGCTCATGGGGTAGTATGACGCCATCACCAGAACCAGCGGCTTGGTCAGCGGGCCTCTCTGTACCAGCTTCACGTTAAATACGTCTTTGGGCACGAGTCTGTCTGGCGTCCGGAAGGAGTTGTATGAACTATTGCCGTAGGTACCTGAAAAAATGCATACTATCAGTCATTAGATGTGTTCTAACGGAAATGCGTGCTCTCAAGAAAGCACCCCAAACATTGGAGGGCCCTGAATGTGTGACGGTAATCTACCAGCAAACTTTGCCCCTCAAAATAAAGGGAATATCCTTTCATAGAGTTTAGATTTCAAAATTTTGCCGTTGAGCATGGCCCTGGACCCCCTAGGATCGTCGCATCTTCGACAGGGTTTCCTTTCAAAATCTGGGAACACTAGCACACTTAAAGTAAGTAAAAAAAGTCTGCCTTTGGCGCTCACCTATGACGTGGACTTCCCTGTCGTTGTTGTCGTCTGTCACGCAGCTGTTCCTCGGTCCCAGGCGGTACGTGCCGGGGGCGGCCACCCCCAGGCCTACGGACGCCTCACCACGGAATATGGTGCAGTTTCCAACTTCCACTGGAGAGGGGATGAACAGGGTCGGTAAGATTCTCTTATCTTTTATCTTATTTTTTTGCCGAAGTGAAAGAGATGTAAAACTAAAGTGCATCAGGAATTAATACTCCACTGGCCGAGCAAGGATCGCAAGACCTATCGGCCGGCGTCGAGGCGTGCGGACCCGCTGCACTTCTTCCGGGCGGAGCGCCGCGACCGGTTCGACGGCGGCCACGTCCCCGCGGAAGGTGCCTGGGGCCTTCAATATTCATTTGTATTGTAATACAAATGAATATTGTCCAAGCTCAAGTATATTTTAACATACGTGATATTGTACAATATATATCTGTACAATTACAAGAAACTGAACTAGTGAAATATTTACTTCAGTCTTACACCAAGTGCCCAAACTGAAAACAAATACAGGAAGACTGACATAGATGCTACGTCAGAAAGTTTGTACTCTTTGCCGTCGGCCTACTAAAAAGAGTTAGAGAGTTTTGTTAGCTAGGGCCGGTCGGGTAACCGAAAAACACAACGTTTGTTCTTAGACTTTAGCAATACGTTGCCACAATACCTTCGCATGTATACAGATTGTAATTCTCGGCTGTACAAACGCACAGTCCGTCCCGGCATTCCTGTCGCCCGGCGTACGAGGCGTAGCAGGGAAAGTTGCCGCTTCTGCAAGCTTTGAAAACTGAGGAAGGACATAGAGAATAACATCACGTTTCCTTTAACATTGATTTATCGAACATGAAAATAAAAGCAGACAGCAGATATCAGCAGACATTCTCTGAAAATACTATAGCTAGCTGGAAGTCTTTGTTCTGTTTGTTTACTTTATTATCCAAGGGGCATATCGCTTAAGCTGTCGTATTAAATGTTCCCCGAAGCCAGTACTGTATCATCTTGTGAAATGGACAGCAAAATAAGACTGACATTATTGACAGCACAAAGTGTCTTTCGATTGACCAGTATTATGCTCCTTACACTCACCCGGACAGGGATGGAGGCCGCAGTGTCGGTATGACGTCTCCTCCGAACACTGTCCTGGAGACGAGCACTGGGTACGTGTGCGCGTGCGCAGTCCCCCATCACAGGATGCGTTACACGGACCCCACTCCGTCCACGCAGCTGTTAACGTCATCAAAACATTAAAATGTGTTTCGAAATCTACGATGCTACAAGCAGGTCAGGCTGTCAATAATAAAATCATCATATAAACCTTTATCATAAATCTTTTCTGATTACTTCCCACGAACTATAACGTCGAACCTACTTGGTGAATCGACTAAGTAAAGCAAAGTATTTAAAACTCTCTTGCTGGCCCACAAATTCATTACCAAGCTACGCCTTACTGGTACATTGAACCAATCACCAAAAGTGTGTGCTTCTTTAATAGCACGTCTTCTAAAACTAAAGCAATCTACATCAGGGCCTTGTAACCATCCCTAAGCATAGACGGGGGCGCCACAAACTTTCTGCAACTCATGATCCACTGCTCATCGAGTCAAGCGGTCTATACTTTACAATTTACATTTCAGAAGCAGTGGCTTGCTCATTGCTCATCCTTGACAAAGACTTAAGTTGGACAGTAAAAAAAAATATGGGTCAGTCCGGTTTTTGTATTGACAACTACAGTTAAACAGTATACATGCTTCAGTATACATATATTCGTTGATGTCATTCTTAGTGTGCAGTAACGCAGCGAAAGACGCCTTACTTTCACCCGACTGTTGATTCTCCGCAAGACTCTGGATCAGCTGCTCGAGTTGTGCCAGTTTCTGGCCCTGCATATTGGCAAAGGTAGTTGCGTCAGCTTTCAGCTTTATGCAAACAGTACGTACTGTCGAGGTGGTTAAACAAATTACAAATCACTGCTTGCTCCATAATTATTTCTTTTTAACCCTTTTCACTAAAACAGTTTTCTTAGAAAATATCTATGCTATAACAGCATTCCGTGAATTTGTACAATCACTAGTTTCCTTCCTATAAGTGCAATGAAATCAAATTCAAAATGCCACGGGGACACAATAATGACTTGAACATTCGCATCCTATAACTTCAACGAACGCACCTGTACCAATACGGTGTTTTCCAACTCCCGGCTGCGCACTGTCTCCTGTAACAGCTGAACTTTGACCTCCACCAACTCCGCACTGGTGTTCCTGCATCTGGCATCCAGGGCTTCAAGGTCCTGTGTCCGTCAGTGTCGGGAATACGGTCAACTTGGTGAATAAGTCAACATACATTCTTGAAATACATGAACTGTAATTCAAAACACAAAACTTGGACTCACCCAAATTTTCGACTGCACAGCATCAGTCTTTGTCAAGGAATGAACAATCCACTGATGTCGTGACGTCACGTTATGCAGATAGAACACTTGACTCCGTGAGCAGTGGATTATAGGTTCAGGAAGTCTATGGCGCCCACCGTCTCTATTCAGGGATGGTTGTAAAGCTCTGGCTTCTTTAATCCCTCTAGCGAGCATTCCTTGACAAAGACTGATGCTGTGCAGTCGAAACTTTGGGTGAGTCCAATTTTGTGTGTTGGAAATTACAGTTCAACTATTTCAAGAATGACTTCTACTAACACAGATTAACTTTCCAGTAAAGTCAACATACAATTCAGCGGCAGAGCATCACCTGCAAACCAGCCGTTGTCGCGCCACATGTTTGCGCCGCAAAACTGGTGTGTTCCGTCATGCCGGCTTACCTTCTACTGAATCCTTTCAGCGGCTTTGAGTACTCCAAGTAACCCCGTGTCATTTGGCACGTAGCCCTGACATACCTCGTCGCGCTCGACTGGACACAACTCCTATACCTGGAGCGCATCAACTTTTCTACCCGACTCACCACCTTTCTAGATGATAAAACCCCTCTACATGAGATTGGCATTGTGCCTTCTGAAGTGCCGAATTGGATACATTAGAAATGACCCAGTTTGCCAGGGAGAATAACAGTTAATTGAGTTTATTTGCAAAATCATGCCCGAAGGCTAATTGCACGTACAGTCTCATAGTAAGACTAAGAGTAGTCATTCAGTAAATAACATTGGTTTCTAATCTACTATAAGGTGCTATGTTTACTATTGTAGGGTTTGACTTCTCCTTTGAAGGCAGTGGTTAATAACACTTGTTGCAAGGAAGCCATACTAATTGATGGATGAAAATACCTCAATATCCGAGGTTACTGTCCGACCGGTCACACATACACTATATGTCCTAACGACCAAAGCAGTAACCAATTAATTTAGTGTGTGGGTTTTGTGGTGTTAGAAGGAGAACTGTTTTCTTTTTTTCAAAGAATGTTCAGAAGTTTGGGTGAAATTTGGTACAGATGTTTTCTTTCGTGATCGAAGAAAGAGCAGTTTGACATAAAATGTGTTTCGTCTTCAACCATGTTTGACGTGGTAATAATAACCGGCACACATACCTCCCGAAGTCGTCCGTCCACCTCTCCACCACCGCCGCCTGAGCACGTCCCCTCACCCGGCCCGGGTACCACCAGGACGTACGAACACTGCCCCGTCCGCTCGTACTTCGCGTGGAGGTCGAACCCGGCCTGCACACCCGGCTGTAAGGTCGGCTGCCCAGACACACAACTGCCACATGTCGCTACCAGGACGGCATAGGTATAAACAACGCGGGAACTAGCTGCTCACGGCGATCGCGTGAGAAAGTTACTTTCCAAATGACGATGCTTTGTGCGGAGGGCACTGACACCGACAAGGAAGTGGCCCCGATTTAAGTTGCTTTAGGGTTTGGCTCATTATGTATGTTTCAATGCAGACGAATACTTCCATTATGACGTACATACCACGTCGATCAAATCTGTATTAATAGCTTTACAGTCACATGCAT
>NC_049991.1:16759110-16810835 GCF_000003815.2 Branchiostoma floridae | reverse complement strand
GATCCATGTCTTAGTCAAATATCCCAGGTTATTATATACTAGAGACTTAATCTAAATATCCTGAGTTTTTCCAAGTTTTGTAAAAACTACACTTTCTTTTCCTCCTGTCCTTGCCCAGCTGTTCATTATCATCAGTGATTGTTTTCAGATTGTTTTCAGCTTCTCATGCCAAAAGCTTTAAACTTTCCTTCCCTGAACGCATGGAGTCTCAATATCCATTTTTTCCCATGTTTTCAATTTTTTTTTTCTCCTCTGTCCTTGCCCAGCTGTTCATACTGTTCAGTGATTGTTTTCAGCTCCTTATAAAAAAAGTTCTAAACTTTCCTTTGCTGAACACAAGGAGTCCGGCTTTTTACAAGTTTTGTACAAACTACTCTCTCTCTTTTCCTCCTGTCATTGCCCACCTGTTTGTACTCATCAGTGATTGTTTTCAGCCCCTTATGTTAAAAGTTTTAAACTTTCCTTTGCTGAACACATAGAGACTTGGTCTATATATCCTGAGTTTTTCCATGTTTTGTAAAAACTACTCTCTGTTTTCCTCCTGTCCTTGCCCAGCTGTTCATACTCATCAGTGATTGTTTTCAGCTTCTCATGCCAAAAGCTTTAAACTTTCCTTCCCTGAACACATGGAGTCTAAACTTCCCGGCTTTTTACAAGTTTTGTACAAACTACTCTCTCTCTTTTCCTCCTGCTCTTGCCCACCTGTTCGTACTCATCAGTGATTGTTTTGGGCTCCTCATGCCTCTGGAACCACATCATGTATTTGGTGTGGAACCTCCACGATTGCTTCTTCAATGCCTTAGCTGCTAGGTACTGAGCCTTCGTACCCTGCAAGAGAAAGCAACAACATTTTCCATAAAGTTTTGGCAATAGAAGGGGGGATCGGGAGCAATAGAAACTATTTCACAGACATACAAATTACCACTAAAGTGAGCACTAAACTAAATATAGATCACCAGCCTTTGCAGCCTTGCTTTACCATATTAATGCTCCAAAAGATAATGATGATTTGAGTTGTGTCAATCATTCAATTTCCACACAATCTCTTTTCTTTTATTACTTAATGGCTGTCTCAAGGACCCTTCTCTCCGTTCTAATACAGAAATTTGCTTGTTGGGATGGGCAAATATTTTACCCATTCCGTCTCAAAATCTGAACTTCAGTACATGACATGGATGAAAATGCGTTTTCATAAAGTGAAAATCAAACAACTAAATTGAACATCATGAGCTCCTAGATTAAAAAAATTAAAGCTGGAGCCATCCCTGCATTACTTCTACACTGACACATCAACCCAGTTCCCAGCTATGTATCTAAATGCCTTGGGTGTTACCAGGGCTGTCTCCAGCTTAATTTTTTTTCTGTCCCACTCATTGTTTGTTGTTTATTGTCCTGGTGAAATACGCCACTTTAAGCTTATAAAAGTACATTTCAACAGTTTCATGTCATTTTTGGGATGGATGGGGTAGAATCCTTTTCCGTCCCAACAATCAAATTTCTGTCCTAGGAAGGACGGGTCCTGGAGAAGGCCTTGGGACTTCTGCCGCAAGTGTAACAAGGCTGCAAAGAGCTTTACGCTGTGTGAGGTTCAGTATCCAGACACAACAGGCATGTACAGATGTGTTGGAGTCGTAGACCTCAAGTCAGTCTGGCACACACATTCCCCCAGCCTGGCAGGGGAGGCCGGGCTGGCCCTTGGTGTGCCAGGTACAACTTAACACTCTCACTACAGGGAACAACTTAACAACACACATACATTATTACTAAACTACAGTTTTCTGAATAAGATTTACGTCAATCTTTGCTGTTTTTCTTCTTCTTTTTTTTTTTTTAGAAATGTGGTAAAGGGCTATGACATTCACTTTTCTGTTACTGGTAGATTAGTTTTTGACTGCCAAAATATACAACAATACAAGCAAAGCACATGCACTGATTGTTGGTACGTGTATCATACTACGAAGTGTGTCACTGTTTTGTTATTTTCTCTGATTTTTTATGATTTAGATATTGCATAATACGACTTAGAAGACGACAAAGTACACAAAAAGTAAGAAAATTTGTTCTTTATCTTTGAAATTCATTGAGTATCTTTCTTGTTGACAGTAAACAACCTTATGGCCACCACTGTAAATTTCCTATGCTTGTGTAATGTACAATTTTGGTGTTATGCAACACATCACATAACACATTACACGTTACACTGACGACCCCTGCACCTGACAACTCACCTCTAAGTAGTAGAAAATAAAGAAGAGCGTCTCGGTGGAGAGTCTGGTGAAGAACTCAAGGCTGTCAGAGTGAGGCAACGGGTGCTGGGGGTAGTAAGGCGGTGTTGGGCACGGATTTCTAGGCAAGTATTGTCTGGAAACAACAGAGACCAATAATCCTCTTGACTTTCTGTTGAACAATGAGAGTACATGTTGTGAAGCCACACATCATGTGGAAGTTGCTGTTCTGTTGTTTTCATTATGATTGGGGGGGTAGTGTTGTTGTTGTTGTTGTTGGAACTTGCCACAACATGAAAAGGAAGAGAAAGCAAACACGAAAAAGTCGTCGCATGTGCAAGAACTACATACACATGCACATAGTAGTATGTGTGGTTCACACATGCACATGGATGTGTATGCTTCGCTACAATCTGGCTCAGAGGTCTCCGTCTCAAGTGGCAGAAACGTGTGGGGTCCCCAATCACTAACTTGGCTTTCCTCACAATTTTATTGCTTTTCCTGCGTCCTAATCTTGGCACCTAATAATGATGTAGTCCTGACACTGACACTGAACTCTTTATCATTTCTTTTCATCGTGACAGGATTTTGAAGAATTTTGATATTCAGAATCCCATTCAAGTCTGGTTAAAATCAATTATGGTAATCTTACAACCAAAACATTTTTTGAGAACAAAATACTCAAAATTTCAAGAAAGGAGAACATCTGCGAAGATAGACATTTTCTCCCTTGTCATTCATGGAACTGTACAAAAGAGACAGAATTTCACGATACAAAATTTGCTCAACTAAACATGTAAAGCGCTTAAAAGCAACTTCTTTGCCCTATTCCCAAATGAAACTTCAGTCAAATCCTGTAATAGTACTACTACTGTAGTTGCAAACGAAAACAGTGCTCTGAGTTGACATGGGCCCCTAGTTTCACTTTTTAGATCTTGAGAAACCACAGATGCCTTTGAGACGAGAGCGACTCTGAGCCAGAGATTGTAGTCCGGAGTGCATTACACGTCAACACCAATACATCAAAGTCATGCTGAGTGATGCAGTGTACAGAAAAGAAAAAAATTAAAACAATCTAAAAAGTACTCCCTTTACAACATACAGGTTCTGACTCCTCTAGAGAGCACAGTCTACGTACGTACAACACCACCATGCAGTCTCGGCCTGCATGCAAAGTCATAGATACTCCACCACGAGACACGCCAGAGTCACATGACGCTCGAGAGCCAACCACACGCAGCCAATCAAACACCACAGGCGCCCCGGCATGGCCGACCAGCCAACTAAAAATGAAGTCTCAGGCCCAAAAAATAAAGGTAGTGCACAAACGGAGGATGGTACGAAACAGTCCGGCATCACCACGGCAGTGCAGAAACAACGACAATAAATAATAACACAACAACAACACCCAACATGCCTTTGGAACTGCAATATTCTCCAGTGTTGGATGTGAGGAAGCGATTTATATAAGGTTTTTGCAACTTCTTCGTCTGCTTGGTCTAATTTGATTATTTACTTCTGTTTTCTTTACAATGGTAGCTCTCTCAGCAACACTGTTCTTAAATTTTGACAGCTTTGCAAGTGAAACTGTGGTCAAAAGATGATTTTTTTCACACAGAAAGATGGTGACTTTTAGATTATCATATAGGCAAAGTTCTTGTTCATAGCAAATTTGGAAACTAGAACAAGACCAGACTTTAGTTTACCGCTGCAATGTAACGTGTTGCAAAAACCGAGTCTGAGATAAATTTCTTTGTTTATTGTTTTCAAAGCTTCTTGCTCACACCAACACTGTTTCGTGCATAGCCAACAGTCGGAAGTGAAGTTACCTTAGTTTTTCGGAGTCTGACGGGTGGGGCATGTGATGGTAGGACGCCTCCAGCATGCCCAGACCGTACACATTGTCCTTACTGAGTGGGACGGGACCCAGGGGCGCCACCCCAAGGATGGGCTGCAGGTGGGCTTCTGTGGTGGGCGGGGGTTGGACAGGGGCCTGTGAGTCTGTTGTTGTTGTCGTTGTACTGCTAAAGAGGGATGAGACTGGAAGACAGAAGGAGAAACTTAGCTGAAGTTTCAAAGATTTCCGAGCATAAATGGTAACACTAGTTCATCTTTATTCATGGGTTACTATTCATGGGTTAGCCTATATCAAAACAAGACAATTGGGGATAGCAAGTCGACAGACGGCGGTTTCAAACCGCATATTGAATATCTTGCAATTTGAAACCACCATCTGTTAAATTGATATCCCTAATCACCAATTTTTAAACCAACGGATGTAGGTTACCCCACGAATAAAGGGGAACTAGCGTTACATCTCAACAACAGACCAGAAATTCTTTCTTTTCCTAGTTTCCATTTAGATATATCAAAGGCTTTATTACAAAGGTTTTGTCAGAAAAAAACTATCTGTATACTGTCTGTCGAAAAAAAACATCAGTATACTGGTGCAGACTAAAGTTCCAAGTTCAGGAGGAAAAATAGATTCTTTGTGATGTGACTTTATCATTTTGTTTCTTTTGAAATACACTGCTGAGAGTCAAAGAGAGAGGAATTGAGCTAATCACCACATAATATCAAGATTTCAAAGCAAATTGTAGACAGCAGAGATATCCTCACAAAACCTGTCATCTTGTTCTGAATAATGGGACATGAAAGATCATCATGACATCAACACATTTTATATTCCACTGAATAATAATCTACATCTCTCGACTATTTTAGAGTGATTGACTAACATGATTAAACTACCATCATCTACTTCAATTTGTGACAAATGAAGTAACTATTTCTCCATATTTTCCCAACTTACTCTTTGCTAGCCTGCCAGAATCTGATAGGGTTGGTGTTGTGGGTACTGCACTACCGCTACTGAAAGCTGCAGAAGGGGAAATAGGAACCATTAGTATTGGCATGAAAGTTCATCTGTAGCTAACATAGAAAAGAGTTAAAACTTTGCTCCAAGACATAGAATTGGGGAATCTTTACAATTTTCAACTGTTCTACTGCAGTATTCCCCAGGATTGTGACCAAACAACTAGGTACTATAAACTTCCTGTTTCTTATGAACGGTTAATGACATGGTGTATCCGAAATGTTGTGTGATCTACCAGTAGTTGTTTGGTCACTTAAATTCTGAAGGAAGCCTACAGACCCGTCCAAAAATTATGATGAGGTAAATTTTGTGTTGGAACAAAGTCTTTTACCCAAAACCATAGTAAACACTAGCATAAAGCTAAAACATACATGTACCATTGCTTGATTAACGCACCAATGATTTCACAATAATCTATCATAAAAACAAAACGTTCTTGACCATTTTTCATCCCTCTACTGTTTTGACTGTGGGGAATGGGACAAATATTTCATCAGCTCAGCTATTTGTAATTTCAGTCTACATACTGCATTATTCACTGATGAAGATTAGACATCCTGGTATTAAGATACCCAAGGTAACAGGTACTAAAGCAATGGTCTTTAAATTGGAAATGGTCATCGTCAGTGTCTGGATACCTTCCAGACACTTCCTTATTCATTTACGTCTTACTTTCTGTCCAAGTCGTTCTTAATGTCAATGGCTTATTGCAAACAGGCTTTCACTGGGAACTCTCTCTCGACTAAGTCAAAGAAATCAGCGCTGGTCAAAAATCCCCCAAATTCTCTTACATCTGCTTCACTACTCTACAAGTGATTCTTGTTCAAAGTTTGAACTGTTTGATTCAGTGCCGACTGTATCACAGCAGGAGGTTGTGTTTTCAGTTATTTCTGGTCACATTTAATGGCATTTATCTCAGCAAGTATCTGGCAAAATGACAATGATGTATGTACATTTAGGACTTTAAAATACAAAGGTCAACACTGTACTTGAACTTTGCAGAACTCCAGACGAAAGTGCATTTTGTGGAGGCTTATGTTGAGTTTAAGTAATGTTGCTGCTTGTGATATTTCAGGTAACCTTTTCATGCTTGAAAATTACCAAATAAGTCCAACAATTGAGAGCAAAGATTACTTTGAAAGCATCTGAACTGTAAGGCGAAAAGCCTACAAAAGCGATTGTGTGATACTGTAAGTGTTCAAATCATACTTGTTGCATGGCTTCTATTTAATCGAGCTTTAATTATTTTCGATCCCACTCATTATTTGGGAGCCCATTTTGTTGATTTTCAGCTTAAGAAAATACATTTTCAACAATGTCATAGCATTTTTGGACGGATGGTCTCGATGTAGCCTGGTTTTACGTGCAGAATTAATCATTATATATCCAGGGAATGTTAATCAAAAGGGGAGCCCACATTTGAAGCAATTATATCCCATTTCTTTACACCAGCATCACTTAACACCAGCAGGTGACTAGTAGCCCCAGTGAACATCAAACAGTTAAAATTTGTTGCCTTCTTGCAACTAGAGTAATGACTACTTTCTGGTGTTGACTTGATTTTGCCACCCACCCACCATGCATAGAGACACTATGTCTATGCACACTAAGGGTAGGTTTTTAACAATGACAGCATCAAGGTATCATGCTGAACATACTGCACGATTGACGAGTGGAAAGGGTGTCTACTTGGCCAATACTTCAAAACAAGACACTCTGAAGGTTATCCTACCCGGGGTATATCAGTACACCAACCACAGTTGTCAACAAAAAGGAAAGTCCGGGTTTAAATTAACCCATCTTACCTCAATCACTTGTAATATGTGGCTCTAAATACTGATTGTGTTTTTCAAATATTTTTCACTGCAATGTAAAATATTTCTCTGCACATTGCCATCAGTCTATTTTTTCAAGATTGCAGCGCATGCTTTGTCCCTGACATGGCAATTAGAGTTATGGTATGAATGCCAAGACATGAATGGCAAGGATCTCCCTACAGAATGGTACAATAGTGCTCCCCCATCATATTGAATATTACTGTACCACCATACTGGTTTTCATAAAAAAAGGGTCTTTCTTATGAACATATTTTTTGTCTCTTTAGAATGCAATTTAAGATGAGATGTTAAGCTCAACTCCCAAGAAACAGCCTCCAATTTGTACCTGTAATTATGCTAAAGCTTCCTTGGGATACAAACAGCTGGTTTTCATGAAAATAAGGTTGTTCATATAAACATATTCTTTGTCTCTTTAGAGTACAATTCTAGGGCCTTGAGATGTATGTTAGGCTGAACTCCCAGTGAATGGCCTACAATTTATTTTTTTATACTATGCTGGAGAATCGATGGGGTACAAACAGCCCTGCTGCGTTATGGAGAATGGCCGCTATGCTGGTCGACCAATCGAGTTTCAGTCCCGAGCTCGGTCCTACCTCCTGAATCCTCCGTACTGAACTGCTGTGTCTGTAAGTGTTCCTCCAACCCTGCGTTTACCACGGCCTTCTCCGCCATACTTTTCAACGATGTCATAGATTCCGACGATTGCTGGTCCTGTCCGAAAAGGAACAGCAAATTGGTGGTTATCTGTGAAAACTGAAAGATACAGGAAGGGTTATGTACTGCCAGCCAGAGGGTCAGCTGCTTAGCCATCTAGGTGCAAAAAAAAAAACAGAAAGACAGTAAGTAGGACGTTCAAATAAGGCACTTGAGGTATAGCTGGAGTTCCTTATGCCTGGTAAACAGCCTGACTTGCAGCCAGAGAGTTGGCAGAATCAGTAACTGCGCAGGAAGGGCGAGGTAGAAGGTACAAGTTCGAACAAGCTTCTACCTGCCAGGAACAGTTGGAGTTATAGTTTCAGGAAGAGTCAGCTTTTGAGGTGACCGCTAGAAGCAGAAAGTAGTCTTTTGTTGAAGATAGATGTGATATTTTTGCAGCCTAGAACTTCAGACTGGTGTGGATGTGATGTGAGTGTGAAGAGAGACTGCACAAGAGGCCCTTAACCAGGCTAAAGAACATCTGAAGCATGTAGACAAACAAACAGCTTTTCACGTTTTGATGTTGCTCTTTATCAAAAATTTTATTTTTCCTTCCACTAGAAGTATCCAAATGGAAAAGAAACAGGCAGGTGTGTACCTATCACAGCTGAGTCATTTCACATTATAGATACAGATTTTTATAACCACTTTACTACGAAAATTGGAGTTAGACTTCTTACTTTACAAGTAATTTTTCATATACCTATACCTGTACCAGTGCAGGCATGAAGGGGAAAGTATTTCAAGCCTTGCGTAAGCTTGCTGTCTTTGAGGAAGGGAATCGAATGAGCCATTTGCCATCAAATATGATTTTTGATAGAACAATGCATGAGGAGCAAAGATCTGCAAAAGATGTAATCAAAGAGAATTTGTTCATTCTCAGAAGGAAAACATTCAGAAGAGGAATTCGCAAATCTTGATTTTTGATTAGATTGCAAAACAACAATCTGCGAAATCGTCTGGGAGGATTCGGAGAGTTTTCTGGGTCTCTGTGTTTCTTGATTTTCGATTGGATGACAACAATTGAGAAATAACAATCTGCGAAGTCATTGGGGAGGATTCACAGAGTTTTCTGGGTCTCCGTGTTCACCTTGTACTTGGCAGCGTTGAGCAAGGACAAGAAAAACATCAAAAGAGCAATTTGCAATTTTCCATATTTGATTGGACAACACAATTGAGGATTGAGAAACAACAATCTGCGAAATCGTTTGGGAGGATTCAGAGAATTTTCTGGTTCTCCGTGTTCACCTTGTACTCGGCAGCGTTGAGCGAGGACAAGAAAAACATCCAAAGAGGAATTTGCAATTTTTCATGTTCGATTGGACAACACAATTGAGGTTTGAGAAACAACAATCTGCGAAATCGTTCGGGAGGTTTCGAAGAGTTTTTCTGGTTCTCCGTGTTCACCTTGTACTCGGCAGCGTTGAGCGAGGACGGCCCGTTCATGAGTGGTTCCGACTTGCCGGGTGTCGAGGGCGCGGACATCGTGGACGACGTTGTTGATGCTGACGACATGTTGGCCAGCCCAAGCGATGCAAGGTCTTTGCTGTAGAACATAGCGGAAAATACTTATCATCCAATAGACAATGGTAAACTAGGACTATGTCTCTCCAGGAACGAAGAGGATAAGTAAGTAAGTATCATACAGGACTCAATTAAGCTATGACTATATGTATATACAAGCGATGCAAGGTCTTTGCTGTAGAACATAGTGGAAAAAAATTGTCATCCAATAGACAAAAGTTAGGGAAAACTACCACCATAAAAAAGGACTGAAGGAAGCAAGGACTATATATATATTGTTGGCACAAGCAATGCAAGGTCTTTGCTGTAGAGCATAGCAGAAAATACTTGTAATCCAATAGACAAAGGTTAGAAAGAACTAGGTAGGACCATCAAACAGGGCTGAATGAAGCTAGGACTATACGAATGTATTACCAGCCAAAGCAATGCAAGGTCCTTGCTGTAGAACATGGCAGGAAATACTTGGCATCCAATAGACAAAGGTAAAGTAGGAATTTTAAACAGGACTAAGTTATGACTACATGTGAATACAAGCGATGCAAGGTCTTTGCTGTACAACATAGCGGAAAATGCTTGTCATCCAATAGACAAGGGTTAGGCCACATCATGTAAATTTTATGGATCACATCTGCTCATTAATTTTTTGCCTTATTTCAGAAAAAAAGAGAATTTTTTCTTCTTTGGAGATGGTCAACGTAGCAAGAAAGTACCAAAATGGGAAAATGTGTTGCCCTTTCCCGAAAGAAAAAGATCTGGCTTCTGAGCCAAACACACTGCACAACCCTTCTTGGTGGAGGTAAAAACGAGTGAGTGAATGAATTACGTACGTTGAGGTAACACTGTTAGCAGCAATGGTCATCTGGGTGGATGTTTGGCTGACGATGGGACCTGGCGCAGAGTTGACGGGCGGCGTGGGCGCAACACTACTTGGGACGGAGCCCTGCGAGTGGTTCAAGCTGTTTGCTGTTGCTTCTACAAAAAAACAAACAGAGACATCATCAAAATTTGTCAAAAGCATCTACATCAGATGCTATGCTCAATACTGTCTAGATTCTCCATGTAACTGGATCACACACACACACACACTCACTATCCGTTTTATCGTCTATTGTTCTCTATCCTGTGGGGGTTAGACGTTATATGTTCAAGAAAACTCATCGGATCATAAGCTCTTGCATTTCCTCTAGGCCTCACTTGGGCAGCACCCATCTCCATTTCTGTACCTCTGCTCCACACAGCTTTCTGCAATCACTACAGCTAGCGCACCTTAAGTGGTGTGTGTTCAACTACCATACTCTTCCCAAATGCCGACTGCTAAGCAGAGAAACCAGCAGGTACGATTTTGAAGTCTTAGGCCGTGATCAAACTCAATGATCTACTGACAGCAAGGCGAACACTCACAAAGTATTCAACTAACGGTGAGTCTCTCTTTGTCTTTCAAAGTGAGTGGATGAAGAGAAAAAACAGGAAGACAATAAAGAAAACGAAGACATTGCAGCTTCGACTTCCTCCCTTACCTGATAGCTGCCCATCTGGTATTCTCTGCTGCGGTTTCGAGATGGCTGTTGGCGGTGTGACGGGTGGCCTGGGCTGCTGCGCTGTACCTTCAAAACACAATTTTTTTTACCATGAATAATTTCATCAGGACAGTGAATGACTGAATAATAAAGTTGCTTGTTCACAACCAAACAGTTCACATTTTGGTGACCTTCTGTCATCTTCTCAGCGAATCATATGATATTCATAAAGTTTGCATGAATTCCAGAAATTCCATGAAAATGCTTAGGCACCCCTTAGTGGTTTCCTGAACACTTCCCAAGACAATTACAATACCTGTATATCCCTCAATCGACAGAGTTTTGAATTTGAGTTTGTCTTAAAAGCACAAGTACAGTAGTGAAAAATGTCAGTCTCAGCGTAGACTGTAGCTCTATTACCCCCCTCACATTAGGCAAAAATTGATCGGACGACGAGTCTGCAAGCTCTAAATTACGAGGAGGCATGACCCTGATGCCGACGAAGAAAAGGCAGAGTACCCTCTTCCCGTCAGGATCATGCCTCCTCGTAATTTAGAGCTCGCAGACTCGTCGTCCGATCGATTTTCGCCTAATGTGAGGGGGGTATAAGGAGCACTTTCTAAGACTACTAGACAACTGTGCTGTTTTGTAATGGCTTGATCACTGACTTGTTAACAAATAGCATAAAAAGTAAAGGGCTGCCTAGTGATCACTTAAATAGTCTGAGTGCAAGAATAAAGTAGTCAAATGTCCATCTGATATAAGTATGCCTCGTTTTTGGCATACTGTCGGTTGGAAATCTTGTGAAAATGTAATAAAGTAAACATCACAAAGACAACGTGATTACACAACAAAACCTGAAAACAGAAATAACTGTGTGAGTGGCCAAATAGTGGAAGTGTTAATTTCTATTACAATAGATGTATACAAATGTTAAAAAGTTCTAACATCAAGAAGCCACACAAAAGTACTTCTAACAAAACAAAAAAAATAATTCTGAAATTACACATGGGACTTGTTTCGAATGAAAACCAAAATGGGTAAGAGATAACCTTTACAACTTTGTAATGAGGTTCTTGACTTTTGCTTGGTTTAAATAAAAGTATAGTTACCAGTACATGCTTGTGCTTTTAACTAGCAGTGGCTTTTCAATGTCAGACAAGACGGTGAAAACTAGTGCAACCATATAATGTTAGGAGGCCACAAAACAAAAACAAAACACACCTGAAAAAGGAAATGAAAGAACTTGAGGGAACACTTTTTATGTAAGAGGGGAACAAAGAAGGACAGAAAAACAATGTTATGGTAAGCGCCACTACGGCTGTGTGTATGTCGGCTAGGCTTGGTTACCTGATGATGACGTCTCATTGTGGTGTGCTGTGACAGACGACCATGCCGGCACTGACGAGTGGTTACTGTTTTCTAGAGAGGTGGCGGCAGAGGGAACACAATGTTGGACTACAACGGGTTTATGGGAACGGAGGGGGAGGGGGGCATGGACAGCAGGGTGGTTGGACAATGCATCTGGCAACATTAGCAACGAGCGGCTTCCAGCGTTGGACAAGTTTACTGGTCTGATTGTCCCAGGCAAGTGAAAGTGCCAATAGATACATTTTTAAGTGCATGTTCTACCCTACTTGTCCAATCGGGCAAGTTTTTTCCCAGAGTGAGATTTTGATACATTTGTTGTTTATCACAGTCATCAAGGCTCAAGCATGGTTCAAGAAAGAAAAATAAAGCCAATAATAAAAGAATTCCATTGTTGGCAGTGAAAATACATAGTGAAAAATGGTACTTCAATTTCTGGCAAGTGAAAAGTTAGTTCAGGCAAGTAAATTTTTTATGTACTTGCTCAATAGGACAAGAGAATGTTAGAAAACTTGTTAAACCCTGGCTTTTATAGCAAACATGTTCACATGGTAAATAGCATCTTTAGCACCCCCATTTCTGCAATGGAGTCACCCTGCAATGTGACAGTGCCAGATAGCTAGATGGAACCATGTTGAGAAAGGAGGTAGCATTGCAAGAAGGGACAAATGCTAGACAGTATGTTTGATGGACCAGCAGATAGATATATTGTTTTTTTTACATGTATTCTATTATTTGTTAGCAGTCATGCATGCCATCTATTTTAATACATTCAAGTATAGAGTCATCAGTTATAATGAATGAAAATAAATGCTTGTAAGTAAGGAACAAGGAGAATTGAATTGATCTTACTTCAATCTTCCAAACAGTTCCATTTGCAGATAAAACTTAGTAAAACCATGAAGTGGGCTGCAATTTTTTTGCTTTTTGTTTGCTCTTTCACCACAATAAATTTTGTTAAAGATCGGTGAGAGTGTGACACCAGCTTTAGGAAAAAAACAGCTTGTGTGTGATCATCCAGCCCTGTACATTTAACCCCAGGAAAAAGCCACAACGACAAGAGAGGCAAGAGTTCTCGCCAGGATTTTTTTACAGCGTAGGGGGCAAAGCCACCTAGTAATAGTGACAGGTGTGGGGGCATTGTCCCATGGAAAGGCTTAAATCTACAACCCTCAGAAACACCATTTTCTGCATTTCGAGGGCCAAGTTTTCATTTTCCTATCATAGTGTGGGGGAAAGAGATAGCAATGTAGGAGCCCCCTTCACTCGACTGCACTGGCGAAAACCCTGAGCGAGAGAAAGAGAGATAGAGAAAGAAAGAGGGAACCGTGTGCAGTACCTGAGATGAGAGAGGCGGCACTGTGGGGGGGAGTGGCGGCAGCTGCGGCAGCATATGCTGAACCAGAGGGGGGAGGGGGGATTGGGAACTGACTACCGCTCCCTACACACAGCAGACACACACACAAAAGACAAACACAGAGAATACACCGTCAGTCTTCTAGGTACACGTACCACAAAATATGCAGCTACAACTAGAGAACAACTACAGAAGGGTTGGTGTGTGTTACATGATGTTTTAAAAATTAAGGGATCTACACTGGTTTGTTTTAAAGCTGCCAGTACAATAGTATGTTGACATTTCTACACATAGTAGTCCATCAGATCTCATAGAAAGTAGGGAGGATGTCAAAAAGGAGTTTCTTTCTTAACATGATTTTTCACTGATGTGAATTAATGTACAAATAGCTTCTGCTATGTATAGTTTTAGCTACGTACAGTTAGATGCCCGTTGACCATTAGAAAGTTTTGCTCATGACAACATCAAGATATAACTACTCTGATTACAGTTTCAGTGTCCTAATTTGTTTTGAAACAATTCACTCCACAAAGCTGGTTCTACATAATGCATCACCAAAAGAACTTTTCTTCATACTTGGGTACACTTTATATCCTAGTGTAATTGCGCCATCTTTGAAATCAACACAAAGAATCTAAACCTTTCAAAACTAGTTACTCATTCCAATGAACACATTTTGTGGATGGTATACATAGAAGATAATAACACATGCACAGAGAACCACCATGGAAGTCTCACAGAAGAGAAACATTACAGTCGTGACCAGAGAAGTAGACGAACAGAGACAGACATGAAGAAGACACGCAACAGAATTTTTGCAAGAAACAAGAAAAACATCTTACGTGAAAAGGACACCCATTTAATAAGAAGAAGGAATTCAAAGAAAACATGCTTTCTTGGCAAACAAGGACACCTCAAAAGCAGATGACGATCATTTGTTTCTCTGTTTTACTATACAGTGTAATACACATTTCTAAACCGTACAGAGACTCTACATAACAGACATGCAAGACGAAACTTCACAGATATGCAACACAGCTAAAAATCAAAGCAAGATTTACCTTGTATACACAGCAATATCCAGTAAATGTACCATCATAAGTATAATTAAGCATATCTTATGCCGAGTTGATTCCATTATATGAATGACATCCACTGAGAACCGTGTCTTCTTCGACTTTGTAACTGACCATTGTATACTACAACATTGGTATCCAATTTCAGACATTTTTTTCAATATACGGCATATATCTACTCATTTGGAAGCTGCATTGAACCATTTACAGTATTGAAAACTTCATTTGAAACTGGAAGAAAACTGATGCACACGTAGATGTCATCCATGTAATCAAAGCAGCATGGCCTAACAATGAACGAATGCTACCCACTGCACATAGTGGCGTGTACCTTTATTTAGCTCTCAAGACTATTTCAACCAACATGCAAATGTCACCAAAATAAACCATGGAAAACATTTTTCGGTAGAGTCCACTTTTGCATGTCTCTACCTTCTACTGGTCTGAGAGCCAAGCTGATAAAAAATATGTGTAGTCATGGCTGCCTACAGTAGCCTGGGTACTATCCGTACTCTACCGGGGCTCCTTACACTTAGGGGTAGTGAGTGTAAGGAGCCCTGGTAGAATACGGATGGTACCCAGGCTAGCCTAAAGCAGACTTTGGAGAAAATCTGTGAGGGAAGTACTCTGAGAAGGCACACCACGATCGCTCCAAACTTACCTGTACTGGTTTGCCCTGCTGCCGCTGCAGCATACGCCGGGCCAGCAGGGGGCGTCGCTACAATGTGATTGCTTGCTGACGACGAAATGCTGCATTGGAAAGGCAATTATCATTCAGTTAGGCAAAAACGTTGCTTAATGCATCAATCAACTTGGTATGCTGACTTTGTGGATTGAGGTGCAACATTTCTTCATGTTTAATTTTCTTTCATCAACCCACTCCATTATCTTACTGCAAACTTGAGAACTGATAAATAAAAACGTGTGGCCTAGTATTAGTAATAAAAAACAGCATTTACAAGTTCTATAGGCAATGACTTTCATTAGATGGGGATATGGAAACACTGTTCATTTTGCAAGGTACTAGATACTAAATATCCCTGTTATATTTTATCTCACCCTTGCCTCCCACGTGACCTCAATGAAAAACGGCCTGCAGGCCAATTTGAGCTTTCTCAGGAATAAATAAAGGTTCAAACAAACAAACAAAATCTCACCTTGCAGATTTGCTGGGAGTCTTGCTGCCATTTGCAGTTGTTGTTGTTGATGAGGAGCTTGGCAACGAGGATGATCTCGTTGCTACAGGTTTGACCGGCTGAACGAGACAAACAAAACATTTAACAACTCGCAAAGGGCATGGACTGCTTGTTGTACAAGGATGATAACATAGATTAGAATAATATAGGACTAACTAATTTATGCACACATCTTTTTGTACACAAACCAATACATAAAATCTAGCATATTGGAAATAAACCAGTCTGCCATACTAATTGGCAATTTCTAGAAGTGACTCCTGAAAGAATAGTATCTGCCTGAGGAAAGAATAAAATTGCAGAATTGGCATATCTCCAAAAGTTCAACCCGACAAAATGCCTTATGTCCAGTTGTCAAACTTTTGCAAATAACACGTAATTACAATGACCAAAATAAAACTGTGCAAGAAGCTGAAAGCTTATATGTCTGTTGGCTACCCAACTAATCTTCTTGATCAAATGAAATACATGTACGTCATATCTTGGAGTGTGCCAGGAATTCACATAAAAGGGTTTGAAGAGCGGTGTGAAGACTGCTGCCTACCCATGTCAGGGAGCCCAGCAGTAGCCTGGATACCAGAACCCAGCCCAATCTCAAAAATATCTATCACACGAGAGTTATTTCTGAGATTGGGCTGGGGTCAGGCAGCAGCAGTATAATCAAATACTGGATACTACTATAGATGCTACTATATCAAATCACCTCATCTGTTGACTTGCTTCTCTCCTTCTTGTCATCCTTCTCCTTGGAATGGTTGGTGCTGGGACTGTTTGGCGTGGGTGAGCTCGAGTTGGACAGCTCCACCGCCTGTTCCGCATTCGCCTTCTCCTTGTCGAAGACTTCGTCCGACATCAAGCCACCGATCTCTGACGGCGACGTCGCGATGATTGTACCTAGGTTCTTCTCTGTGGGGAAATAAACATCAACAGGGTAGAGAGTTAAGGTTTCCGCTTTTCTGTCTCTTTTAAGAAAGGATGGATAAATGAAAAATAGCATGCAAGACAAACGAAACACAAATTGGATAAAGCAAACCCTCCAACGCACTCACATAAAATTGAACCATAACTCATTTATTCACTATAGTACCTACACTAAATACTTTGTTCCAGACATTAGCGTTGACTTAGAAATAGTTCAAAGTCATTGCCATGTACTTACAAGACAAACTACGTTTAAGACCTACTCTCAAAAGTGCAGCTGCAATATTCATATGTAGCTCTTGATTTCTATGTGTAATTGCTATTTCACCATGCACAACTACCAGTGGTTAAAGCAACAATTTTCTTCTATTTTCAGAAGCTAGCAAGGAATCAATTAAGCTAGAGCTCAAATTGGTCTGACACGAAGGCAGAGCTATCAATGTTTTTTGCCTAAACATAAACCTATTCTCACCACACAATTTTGCTTATATCAATATTCAAAGAAAAAAATGCTTACTACATTCAAACAAGACTTCACACTCCTACAGTGTTTTGGTGGCACAACAAAGTCACACATACTGTTAAAATACATCGCCTTGCTACAAGACGTAGTGCTTTCCGTGCCTTGAGCTTGTGCTTGGGCCTAGGAAAAAAATGTTGTGTTTCCTGTTTTCCCTACCTACCCTAGAAAAACCTGCCGACCCTAGACTTTTTTTGGGTGGGCAGTGGAGTCACATTGACATTGAAAGACACTTAGTATCTTCATGCATTTCTGTGTTTTTTGTTTCACTTTATTGTAATATGTCACACAAGAGTTTTGGCCAGCCTAAAAAAAATTTACAAGAGAAAAAAATAATCCCCTACCAACCAACCCAATTTTTTTTGAGGACTGAAGCAGGAAACACAACATTTCTTTCCCTAGACCTTCACAAATACAGCTCCCTGTACATGTATACTATATATATATGTATATCACAGCACCCCATCTAACCAGCTACAAATCTAGCCTTGTAGCCCAGCTACGTGTAATGCCTACAGAGTACGGCAGCAGCACTGCACACAATGAACACCCACGACAAGGGCTATCCACACAACCCTCCAATATACCTACCAGGGTCTTCTAGTCCATGGTTATACCTACCCATTTCTTCCATATCAAAATCATCATATAGGTACTCATTCTCCTCAAAGTCGGGATCCTAGAAAAAGGAATATCCATTAAGACTCCAAATCGTTTTTTTTTTCTTGTTCTCCTCGAAAATTTCTTAACTCTACTTGTGACGGTGAATAAGCAAAAAGCAGTCATTTTATCAAGGCACTGATTGGTGCTTTGAAAGGCAACTTTTCTTATAATACAAGCAAAGTTATTAACATCATTTGTGGTGCATCATGATATAAAAATGGTCAGAACAACAGCCATTTAATTTGTATATTCAATTTCAAGACAGTGCACAATGGAGTACTGAGACACTTCTTTTATTTTTTTAAACCAGAAAATAAGCGTTTCTTTTCATTCAACTTCTGGGTGCACAAGGTGATGTTTAACATTGATATCATAATTTTAATCATTTAAGTGTAAGAGAAACGACTCACATAGAACGAAAACAAAAGTGTTCTGAAAGCAGACATCTTACCTGTGATGCCTCAATGTAGTACTCCACCTCGTCCTTGATGTTTTTTATTTGTTCTACCTCCACCGCGCTGTTGTCCAACATTCTTAAGAGCGTCTCCAACTGCTTGATGTGGTACCTATGCCTCTCCAACAAGGTTTTCAACTCATCTACTCTTCCCTGTTTCTAAAAACGGCAACAAAACATATGTTTATGAAGGATAGGCATCCAGGTGAACAGTATCAAATGACAAACCAATACAATTGGATACGATAGAGAGATTACACCCGAGGATTTCCAGTGACATCCAATACTCTTCTTCAGCATCACTAGAATGAACTGGCACTGAGCAAATCAATACTATTACATAACATGTAGCTGTAAACCAGGTCAAGTATGTCATAGTTATCAACTTAGGATTGAGAAGTTCTTACATGGGATCTTCATATAAGGGTCCTGTCACATACATCATGCAATCATTGTGCAGTTAGAAACTGAGGGAAATCATTGGATAGCTGTGTATGTGTCCTGCAAAATCTAGCTGTTTTGTTACAGAAAAAGCTGTCTTGTATCCTTGTCAGCAATTGGTTCTGTGGCAGCTTGCTTTATGAATCTACAGCATCAATATTGTATAGCTAATATGACCGCACCGTAAAGTATCTTTGCTTTTCTTTAATGTACTTTCGAAAACAAGTAAATACTCCTTGTACATACATCCTTATCGAGTTTCTTTTTCTTGGATGATGCTTGGACAGCTTCGACCTCGCTCTCGAACTGGTCCACCTGCAGAGTTAGTCTCTCAATGGAATCCTGGGATGGAAACAAAACAGAACAGTGAAAATTCAGTGTTTCATCTTGTACTGATGAAGGCAATAGATGGTTGTCAAAACGTTTATTGAAGAATTAAAGAAGGTTGTGTAATGAAGAAGACTTTGTTCAATTGATCACCAACCTGATGAAACTTTTTTACGGATAATTTTTTTATATGTTTCATGGTTGAGGCGTCACAGTTTTAATCCCAGGAGTCGAGAAAATATATGTCATGAAATGTGACAGTGTGTTTTACATTATTTGACAAAATTCTAACGATAAATTACCATTTGCATTAAAATCTTTGATATCTAACAATTATGACATCACAGTTTTAATACCCTCTAGAGATAGCAGTACGTAACATTCAATAATTCCCAAGGAGACTCACCGTTAACCACTGTATTGTGTCGTCTCTCTCTTTCTGCGCAGGGTCTACTTTCTGCGCCAACCCCAACCCTTCCTTTGAGTACGCTTTCGTTTTGGTCTCCCTTTCCACCACCTTAAATCTTTCCATTTGCTGCAAAACACAACACAAAACAGGTTATAAACATTGGTGTGTGTTTAACTAGACAGTGACTACTCCTGGAACAGAGTCACAATTTGAATCCCTTACATTTACATGCCATTGGAGAGTATTGCTCTGCAATTATCGATGTACTCGTAGAAAAGAGCTTCAGGATTTCGTCCATTCAGCAAAATTCAACCTGTTGTCCTCTACTGTTGAAAATGCTCACAGTGTTTGCCAATCTTACTTGTCATAAAGCCAATAAAGCAAAATAAGAGAGTCCAATGTCCAATGCTTGAGGTTGTCCTTCCCCACATACTATAGTGTTTGCCAATCTTGTCAGCACCAGTGAAAGATTTGCCTTTCAGCTGGACTGAATCAAGATACACCATCCACGGCCATTAAGACTGAGTTTCAATGTTCCTGCCATGCATGTAATTTACACCCATATGGAAATTTTCAATGTTCCTGTCCCTTCATCATTTTTAGCCACACTGACCTCTGTCTGGAGATAATCATCCATTTCCATTTCTATCCAGTTGTAGAGACCGAATTGTATGTGAACAATGTTCCTACCATGCATGTAAGTTTCACATCCAGATGGAAACATACGTGTGAATCTAGGGCTTCTATTAACACACACACACATCTATGCATTCACAGTCCAACATACTGCCTTCACACTTCAGTACCATGGACAGCACTTATGCAACCCACAGAGTCCTTTTAGTAGGCTTTACAGAAATAGACTGCACAGATAATAAGGTGGAACTGTTGACGGACAAGCTCTTTGAGGACAATCCTGGACACGCTCTTAGTGTTACCCAACACGATCATCACTTCAAACCACGGGGGTACTTTCGTGGCAAAACCAAATTTGGACAGATGTCAGTGTGGCTCATAAAGCAATATTTTCAACAAAAGCTATTTTCTGAAGAGTAGTAATAACCAAAACCAGCTTGACGCTTTAAGCTTCATCTTTTGGCCCACACACTGGGAACATGCTGCATGAATGTTTAACGTGGGAAGTTAAAATCACAAGTAGTCGTAGATAGGCTTCAACTGAAGTTTTGTTTCACTTCTTGCTACTAAGATATCGATGGTTCTATTTTGACAGTTTGTAACCATTTGATTGATTGTATCTTTACTTAATCTGTAACATACATAAATTGCTTCTATAATGTTTCAAGAGCCTCCCTTAAATTTTAAACAGTGCTAAGTCATCAAAAGTGACACCCAGGTTAGCCTTATGTTATCAAAGAAGCACAATACTTACTGTTTCAATGAGTTTTCTGTTCTCAAGCAGCTGCCTTTTGTCCTTGATGTCGTTTGATGCTACCCATGTTTTGATCTGGTCTCTCAACCGCTGAAAGAAATCATCATCATCATCATCATTCAGATTCTTTTTGTAATAGACATTCTTGTCACATTAACAGTAAATGCATTTTAGATTGCAGAGATTCTATTTAGCCCAGTGGTTTTGGGTTTGTGGTAGCGCCATTTACTGTAGCCAGCAAAAAATTGTCATTATAAATATTGGAGTTTTTGAAATTTTACATTCATTTTGCTGTTAAACTTAAATCCCATTCATACTAGGATTTGCTTATCAGGATTCACCCCAAATGGGATTGATTCCAATTTTGTCCACCAAATCCACTTCTTGAGATCTGGACCTTTTATACCAGGATTCCTGAATCAAGGTTAATCCAGTTACTGGGCAAATCTTGGTATAAAGGGACTTAGAGTACATGTTTGAATTATGTCTATTTCTTATGCAGAAAAACCTTCATAAACAAAGCAAACCCCTCATACCATCTCGGTGACAGGTGCTTTTTAAAACGCTAAAACTTCACATGCCAAAGCCCGTAGACATGTGTCTTTACAAAGGTATTTTTGATAGGCGCCAAACCTGTGATCTCGCCCCGGGGTATCACCATGTTTTATCATACGGCTACAAATAGTACATGCCGTATACATAATGCATACATGTACAACAATGCAAAACCTAGCTTCAGAGGATTTTCCATACAAAGACCAAACTCCCTTGTTGTAAAGCAAAGCAAAAAAAAGCTCTCTGGGTTTCCACGAAAAGAATGTCCTTACACCCAGGGGACGTAAGTATGTATGAAGCTGTACATATATCAGCAGTGTCAAAAACTATAATTCAAGTTCTATCTTTCCTTCTACAAAGTTTGACAACATATACATCTGATTGCTTCTTACCTGCAGTTTCTTGATTTCTTTCTTAAGATCGTTCTCATATTTCTCCTTCTGGTTGGAGTTGGTTGCATTATTCACCTGAAAAAAAACATCATTTCAAAATTTGAATGTCATCCATTGATCTTGCTAAATCTTTTTGTTAGTTTGTTTGACAAATATCAATTGATATTCATAATTGTAAATAATTAAAAATAATATTCTTGAATTTTTCATAAGAAAATAATACACGAAACACCACCCATCAAAATTCTAAGCAGCAAATATTATTAAGATGCATATGACAAAGCTAACATCATATGCCTGTTCAGAATATGGTCCATATTGACTATGCGACAGCTGTAGCTGTGCACTTCCAAAAATACACTGTTAACAACTAATATAACATGATGAATGTCTTACTTAACCTTTTAAAAAAATATAGTTTTGAAGATACGAATCACACAGTCAACATAAGTCAATATCATGCATAGATATACAGGACCTGAAAGGCCTGATTCATGTATAATCTAAGAAATTCGCTTTAAGTGTACCATAATTTTCAGTGAATTATGACTTTCATTGAAAAAAAAACACTGTACTATTACAGATAATCTAAGCAAGAACACCATCCCACTCTCATTATATATTCATAGTTGGTAATTTTCAATCAAATTACTCTTTTATGTTTGGTGCCCAAAACTATATCCATTTAGGTTTCCTTATAAATGGAAGTCCTTTCCCGCTGACAAAATTGCACAGATTACAAAGCTTCGAACAACAAAGACGTGCATATCGCAAACATAAATTAAATACATGCTGACAGCACAGGAATTGCTTCAGCTATTTTTACTCTGCGGTAATGGTTCACTGAACATGTTGCCTGTCGCAGAAAATTTCTACATGGCTCCTATAATTTCGAGGTTTTGAATGATCATACCTTTTAGCCAGTTTAGGACTTGGATATTCCTAATGCTGCTGACAAGGTAGCTAATTATTCTTTCAGCGCCTACGTGCACAGTTGCACATGTTCATGTAGTGAGTTACCTGTCAATGTATTGGACCATTTTACACCTGATCCATCCATGCACTTTAGTTGGGATCTTTTTACAGGTAATTTCATACTATTAATTCCTTTGGCTCTATAGGGGATTTTGCAAACAATCAATAATTATATGTGGTAACTTTTATGTCATGTGTAAATGTTAAGACTCAAATGTATCTCTACTATTCTGACAGGCCAAGGCTGTAGTTATCTAGTTTATTTCTACGTAAGATTCTGTAATAATCCTTTTTATAAACGACCCACGACTGGATAAAATACCATATTTCAGTGCTCGCCTTTCTTTAAAAACCAAAAATAAACACATCAGTACTATATTAGCATGTCTAATATAGGATTGAGCAAACAACATCAAGTCATACTTGATAATGATTTACCGAGTTTTACAGCTGCCATAGCATAAATTTACCATAAGTTGACTCTAGGTTTTGCTTTACTTATCTACAAGAAATAGCACCCGGTACATGTTGGTCTTAGTTGGCTGCAAAAAATATATCCATTTCTGATTTTCAGATTTTCTCAAAAAGAGGCAACACTCTAATACCACATACTAAATGCATCAATAATTTTCCCCAACAAAACTCTTTTGTTTCATGCACGTTGTTGTAAATCTATTTCTGCAATTTCATTCTGTCATAAAGAAGCTAATAGCACAAAATGGGATCTTTTTGCCATTCAAATATGAACTGGGCGGTTGCATAATTATTCTTTGACTACTCTTTTGCTCCAGTCGACAGCATTTTGCCTGTGAGTAAGATAAATTATGATTGCCTCTATTAGTATCCCTGCGCATGGCCGGGGAGTGCATCAAGCTGCAATTGATGGTTGGGGGGCAGGAGAAGGCAGAGATGAATATAGGTGAGGATGAGCTTTCCCAGAACGTTCAGTCAGCTTTGCAGTAGCAGGGCTCGAAATACCACCTGTATATGCAGGTTAGTGCAGGTACTGAGTAGAAATACTAAAATGAAAGCCGTGCAAGTACTGTAAATGCATTTAAGTTCGCAGGGATTTAATTTCGTGGTAGCGGGAAAAGGGACTTTTCGCGGTGGATTTAAGTTCGCGGTAACACCATAGACTGCAGTCTAATACCATAATAGAAAAATGTTCGCGGTGGTTTTAAGTTCGCGGTGAAGTGGTCACCACGAAAACCGCGAACATTAATCCACCGCGAACATTTCTGCATTTACACTAAATTACAGTATTTCCTGGTGTCTACCTGCACCTACATGTTAGGTACACAGGTCCATGTATTTATATGGGTTTACATAGTGTTTCATGATGAGGACTTGTACTAGCTTCATTGATTGTTACCACCTATGATTAGTATGATGTATGAAGGAAATAATGGCAATGAATTCTGAAAATATTTCCATATGATCAATACTTCCTAAATACAGAGTGGTATAGGTAAAATTTGCCTGATGCAGGTAATTTCCAATGTTACCTGTAACTGTGCAGGTATGCAGAAAAGGATTTTGAGCCCTGAATAAAGATTTCTTTCTCTCGCAAAGTGGAAGACAGGACCGTGGCCGAGTCAAACACGGATTACTTTGATGGCACCCAAAGGAATGAAGGTATCCCAAGTGAAAGGGAAAAGCAGTAGATTAATCCCTATTTTTGGCATCCCCTATTTTTTAGTTATCTAAAATCTATACTTTCTACAGACCAGGGTTACCTGCAATTGTCTTATGCTTTTTTTCGTTCCCCATTATTTTAGGTTTTGTTATTCACCAAGATACGTCAGGACTTCAATCAAGTCTTGCACATAACCATTGGGTGTAATCTCAATATGTACTCATGTTATAACTTATAAACTCAGTTGTCTTGCATAAACACAATGTTAAGGATTAAGGATCTGCAAAATTGAAGGTTGTTTGCATGTTTGAGAAAAAAACTATATTCTTGCACCTAGGTGCCCACAAGAGTATACCTCACTTTTTATACATCTACGACAAAACACAAAAATGCTTTCTACCGCAGCTGCTCCATTGTATAAGAAGATTCAGGGCTTGAAATACTATTTTCTGCATACCTGTACTGATGCAGGTAACATTGAAAATTACCTGCACCAGACAAATTTTACCTGCACCACTCTGAATTTAGGAAGTATGGATCATACTAAAATTGTTCATTAACCATTGCTTTCTTTGTTTCTAATAACAATCCACATAGTATATATCATAGGACATTTATGTATAAAAACCAGTACATGGACCGGATCAGGTTAGGTGCAGGTAGACACCAGAAATACCTGCACAGTTCCAATTTTACCTGCACTAACCTGCATATGCAGGTGGTATTTCGAGCCCTGAAGATGATTACCGAAATTGCCCTTTTGACTATAACCTGAGCTGAACTGCCTTCAATGGGTTAAGGCTCATTAAGAGCGACCAAACAAAAGCCTACATGACGTTGCAATTACAGACCCTGCAATCTGACTAACAAAAGACTACACACATTAACAGCTCTGCCCTCACAAGTGGTAGAACTGGACTTTCCTGGGTTAAGTGGCAATCGCACAGAGGCTGCCGCACATTGTAATCTCCAGGCAGATTTACCAGTGGCATAAGATGGTATCAAAGCTGGCTAAGGAGTACAGCTGACCAAAGGGAGTCATCAGCCTCCGGTAGCCAATGCATGTGCTCCTGGGCCGGCTTCACTCCTGTGGCAGCTTTTGATACTATCTTATGCTGCCGCAGGATCTGCTTGGAGATTACCACGTTGGAGGTGTTTCTGCATCCAAGCGATTTGACAGAACAGCTCAACTAATTTCATTGATAAAAAATATCTTTATATGCTTTGTGTGTTTCGTTGTCTTGTAGAATCGATCCATCCACAGCTCCTACAAGGTCCAAGCACACACACACACAAATGACCAGACACCAAAAACATAGCCTTCTTGATGGGGATAATTATGCAAAATGACATCGAATGGACCAAATCTGCCCATGATTACTGTATTTATTGGCCGTAGACACTGATAATGCCATTTGCAGAAGCTTTGATTCCGGGGGCATCACAGCTGCTTCCAGGCGAAGGAGTCTAATCCAATCTAGTGACCCAACATTAGGGGCTAGCCAAAACTCTTTGTGATTGGCCAACATAGACGCCTACAACGTCACAGTCATCAGATTCAGAGACAGACAGATATTTGCAAATGATAATGTGCCCCCCAAACGGCCTCATAATTCTCTTGGGATTTCTAATGATTGTCATTTGCTATGATTATGGAATAACTTAGAACTGCTTTGCCACATCCATGCACCCTTTTAGTACATCATTTATAAACGTATATGAAAATCATATTGAGCAAATCGAAACATAGCTTGCTTTAAGCTTTTCCTAGATTTTTTACGACAAGACAGCTATAAAAAAAACACACAGTGGAAGCCGCTTATTAGGGAAGGCCATTTGCCAGCTGAATTTTCCCGACTAACCGGCGTTCCCGATTAAAAGATATTGCTCGAAATGACCCGAGTGGGGATGGGGGAGGGGGGCATCGGTAAACGCATCGCACGTATTGACACAAAGAATACAAACGCAATCATTTCTACCACAAATAATCATGTCCATAATTTAATTAAACTCCATAAATATACTTATTAGCCACTTTCGGTGTCAAATTTATCTTTTATCGGTGATATTGTTATGACATTTTAGTGTCGAAGAACGAATCTCGTCTGTAGTATCGGCTTGAAGAAAACAAAGAAATTGACACTGCTAAAACACGTTAAGCTACCGAAAAAAACGAGGTACATATGCAAACGTATTCTAAATTTGCCAAATGAACAAGTGTTTTGATTAATAGAGAACTGATCAATTGTACAGTGCACGCGCGCGTAAGCGCTTACTAACGTTACGTAAGATTTGTCGACATGTGATACACAGACGAAAAACATCGCTACGTTGTAGGACGAAAACGCTCTTGGTTTTCAGACAAACTTTATGTACTACGCAAAAATACTCATGACTAGCGCGTAAATAAACAGTTAATCTTCATATCTACAAATTTTCCAGTTACGATGTCCACAGATTACACTGAAATTTTGCAACAGCCGACAGCGTCATTTTCAAAACATTTCCATCACGAAAACAAAGATGGCGGACGCAGCGTCATGTGTAGTATCCCATGATTCCCTGCGGTATCCGCCGGGCCGCGCGCTAGCGACGTAAATAATTGAATAGAAATCGCGCCCTTTTGGGACTCAAAACAGACAGTTTCCATACTTTTGGCGATCTGATGTCTTTATACGGGAAAATTTTGGTTCATTCTTGCTGATTCTGGTGATTTGTTTGGCATATTTCGCGTTGTAGTTATTATGCGTTGTAACTTGATTTTTTTTTCCCGATTAGCCGATTTGTGCTTTGCAAATATGGGGTGCTGTATACAATGGCGCCAATGGGAAATGGTTTTGGATTTCAGAATTCTTTGCAACTAACCGATTTTTGCGATAAAGCGTATTGCAAATAGCTGGTTTCCACTGTACTTTGTACGCTTGGACAAATACACACTGAAAAAGGTTCAAGTATACTGCCTTGCTTTGCAGTGTTCTAACCCTCAGGTACATATAGCATTCCCTTCTCCATCACTTGACAGAAAGGAAATTGGTATGTTGCTAATGCAACTCAGAAAATACCAAAATTGGTTGGAATCACACCAGAACAAGAGTCTATTTTTGCTGCGGAATTTGAGATGGAGGAAAAAGCTACCAAGAAGAACCCTGGTTCTAACAGCAGTGACTCTAGTCACCAATGAAAGGCAGCATATCACGCTGTCTGAAACATTTGACAGTATCCAAATTTCATCCAGTTGCTTGAGCAACTGTTAGTCAACTTATTACCTGGATGTCTACCATCAAAGACTTCTCTGTGACTCACCTTTTGCCAGATGTCTTCAAAGGTTTCTACACCTTCACTGACCTTCTTCAGGCATCTCTCGATCTCACCTGAAAAAAATAATTGGAGAAGAAAACACTTTAATGGAAGAACTTTCCTTCAAGACACGTGTACATGAAAATGAAACTGGGTATCAAAACAGCAAGCCGCATGTGCAGTGGCAGAGCTCAAAATTTTACAACACTAGTAGCTATACATGTAGCTCAGAATACTCAAGCACAAAGTCTTTTCAGCCAGCAAAGTTGCAAGTTGTTGATACTTTTTCCCCATCAAATTAGCTCTTTCTAAGTACACTTATAGATGTGAAATAACTTTCAATCCTTCCATAGCAATTGATTATATGCGAAACAGTCCCCAAGAGAGAGATGTCACATGCATGTATATGAATCGCACTAAAAATTGTTAATTAAAGACGACATAAAATCTTAATGTTATTGAGGGCTGGGTGATCTGTATACCAAAATAGCATAGGAACATGAATAAATTCATAATATTGCCAATCCTAAGACATATATTTGGGCCAAATCCAGCTGAGATCCTCATCACTTTTGCATCAATTGTCAAGCAGTGCTATAGGCTAATTCAGTTATGTATGCCATAAACAACGGCTTCTAATCACATTGCATAGATAATATTTTCCATCATTAAGTATTACAGTACTTTCCATTTATCATATGTGCTGATACAGACAGTATACATAATTATTCATTCATGCTAATTTTTCAAACACTTGGATCCAGTGGTAGGGTTCAAAATACTTTTGTTTCTTTTTCTACAAAATATTGTAGATGATAATCACGATAATAAGCCTACAAATTTTCATGTCTCACTCAATCTTACAATTTTTTCTATAGTATTATTTGCTGGCAGCAGGTGGTTCTTACAAGCTCCTTGGTGTTTGGCGCATTTTGACGAACAGTCCAACAGCATAAAAGCTATTTATGCAAAAATGCTTCAAGACCTAGGAATCACACGATATTAAGCTCTTCTCCTAAATCCAATACCAGCAATTACAGTAATACCAAGTCATGTCTCCAAGGAGTATATTGTCATCCATGACTACATACTGTAACATCTCATCCATACATTTGGATCATCAAATACTGTCGTTGTTATATAATGTCACTAATATTTTGTATATTTTATTATAGTGGTATTTATTATTTTGCCCTTTTCTCCATATTGCAATATGATGTTGTTATCTGTCAGTTTTACTTATCTAGGGAAAGGTTCTTTGCACTACAACTTTTCTTCGTCTACTTATATAAGTTATATTATTAAAAATTATACAAACAGTCAATCAAAAAAGACATGACGGAAAAGAATGAATTGGTTAAATCTGTGAACTAGCTTGACCATTCAATTTTGAGTATCCTACCAAATGCATATTGACAGAATAATACCATTTTCATTTCTATCAGATCCTGCACAAGAAAGTCAATTAAGCTGTCAACGATAGAGGCAAAATATCTGATATACTGTCCTGAATCTGATCCATCTGGGATGTCCCTTCACAAAAGATCAAACAGTCTTTGAAAGTTTGAATACAGAAAATGCAAGATCCATAATTGTCCTGAATTCTGGGATTCACCAACCGTTTGAACACTGTTCCTACCTTCAAGATTTTTCCCTCGTAAATCTCAGTACATCTAATTGCATGGTTATTCTTAGGGTTCAAGAGACTTGGACTGTTAAAGATGTGATTGTATGTATGCTTTTCTTCAGCAATTCTAAAGGTTTAGTATTCGATGCTAGAGAACAAACAAAATCATTATGATCATCCTCAGACAGGTGTACATTAGGTCCTTAAAATCCTTGGATGGTGACAAGAAGATATATTGATCCTAAGACTTTTCTTTTGTCCATGTCTCGTGGATGTACACTAGAGGGTACCAGTACAAAACTGTTTTTTTCTTGTTGGGCTGTCAGAAAAATCAGTGGACCGGAGTTTGGACCGATTAGAAAATGAACAGATTATCGTGAGGCATCCACATGTTTGGGAGATTGGTCCAAGAAAATAACAAGAACAAAGTAGAGGAGAGTTGATAGTCATTTCTATCATTATAGTATCAAGTTTCTACCTTCTCACTTGGTCTAATTTTAACAGAGGCAGTAATTAGTGTCATTCATATGAAGATAAAATTTTTAAATACCATCAAACAGATTCTTTTGTAGCAAAATGGACCACTGTTTTCTGAGTATTGCTCCTTCACAAGTTTTCACAGACAACCAAGTCCAGGTCCAGGTCGGGACCTGACCTTTTGGACCTGAACCGTACCTGTGCCTGAATTTTTTGTACTGATGCCCACCCCAGTGACCACTATAAAGTGTAATGCACACCACAGAACAGTCTTGAAGTGACAGTAACAAATTGACAATTGGCAACTGGACAACCTGTTAAATTCTTGGCCCTGGACCAAATCTCTTTTTTTTCCCTGATGACACAAATATCGCCATAGAACTGCATAACTACATGATGTGGTACTCTGGTAGAAGCTAAATTTACAACACTGCTCTTTACCTACATACACCTGGTACCAAGCAAAGCAATGCAGGAAATATCAGCAGTATTATTTCAATTCCTTTGGCTTGCCCACATCGTACATGTCTGGTCATTCCGAGGCTAGTGAGAAATTTAGCACGATAAAATCATAAAATTGATTATTCGATGGAGAGAGATTTGGCTACTTAATTACTTTTTACAAATTTGCTGGCGGTACAATAAATGCTTCACCAAAAAAAAAAGAAATCTTACAGCAAGAATCAATAGTTTTAGGATTTTCCCCTTATCTGTCCCAAGGGACAAATCTTCCCAGCGAAAGTGTCGACACGGGTTTATTTTACATGAAATGCCAAACATTTTGAAAAGCCAGTCAAAGTTCTGAGAACCACACAAAGAAACATGTCACAACTGACGTATTAACCTCACCAAGATCCTGGCAAGGAAATGTAGCTAAATCTAGTGAAATCTGGAAAAATTAGCCGAGTCAAAGGACCAACATGCATTGTATAACCAAGAAGCTTTTATCCTAGTACTTTCATCCTTACATTTTCAACATTTCAGGCTGTTGTGAAAGTCTGGGATAACAATAGAAAGTATTTCACACATTGTAGAGACTGTAACACTACTAACAGTTAGTAACACACAAGCTTTTGTTCTTGCATCACCGCAATTGTTAGTATTCACAAAGATTATTCAATCAACATTCTGACATCCAACATATTCCTACTATATTAAAAATAAACATATGTGACATCGATGGTATCATATTTCTATGCCAAGCCCCCCCTCCCCACTCCAAAAGGAAATAGTATCCCTGCAGTCAAAACACAGGAAACAAACACCTTGTTTACCCCATGGAGTACCCTATCCAGTCACCCCTACTCACTGCCTAAAATATTCATGACTGAAGCCTTTGGCATTGGCCATATTTTCCCTAGTTATGTATAACAACAGGACCACTGACCAGAAAGCACACCATCTGAAACATTTCCACCAGCACACTTCTGCTTTCACTATCTAGTGTGTATCATAAATCCATCATGATATGAACCTGGCTATTCAATTTGGGGATTTTGAGGTGAATGTAGGTTGTGTATTTTTAAGAAATTCAGTTTATCGACAATAAAATCACAGTAATCACCTGTACCTAGGAGGGGTGGGGGGTACTCAGACAAATGAAGTTAAGTTCATATTTCTATAAAGCACCAGACCATTTCAAAGCTTCGTGTCAATCAACACGCTCAACGATGTGCGACGTAACCGTTTTCTTTTGTGCAAAAAAGAGAAATAATTTTAGGCGTGAAAAATCGGCATGTTTCGCCTGCATTTTGCAAAACATGCCCTGAGAATTGCACAATCTGTATGTGACAGCCTAACTGATAACGTTACAGTAACCGTTCAGCAATGGAGAAGATGGGGAAGGGGACAAATCCCGCGCGGGCCCCTCAAAAATCGACCAATCCGTTGGCAAATTTGAAAGCCCTGGTAAGGATAAGGACTTACCTTGCAATTTCCTTTTGTCCGCCATCCTACGCCTTTCTCCTCAGGACTCTCAGTATCATACTACAAGGCGCAGTCTGGGGTGGAAAAAGAAGAAACTACAATTATTTTCGCTGACGGGCCCCACGAACAATAACAAACTTACACCATCGAAAGCCCTCGCGTTCGGGCATATAATGAGCCACAGGAGCATCTTAGAGCCACAAACGTGGAATAAATAAACAGGTCAAAGACTAAAGACCAAATTTAGAGACACAAATGGAGCCAACATAACGACAAGTACATTTTTAAGGAGATATTCGTGCAATGGCTCGGCCACTGGCTCCTGATTCAAGATGGCTGCCTTCTTTCTACGCGACCGCTTTGCGTCTACATGAGGCAACAACCATCCGCTGGACAAGGAAAAGAATATCGGACATAATCATCTCAGGAATAAATTTATGATCTAATCATTTTAAAACGTGTGTTATCTTTATAATTTCTATGATATATTGGGTATGAATATTGTTCGAAATCTCAAATCGGCCGCAAGGTAAGGTGTAGAACTACTTTTGCTCGGAGTGACGCAGTATAAATATCGCTCCGCGGACTGAAGGTGTATGAAATGCGATGCTGACACCATACCTAACGTTAGCTCAATATGATGGAGGACGCTTTATCAATGGAAAGCCGTGATATTCCGAAAATACCAGGGAAAATGGGCGTCAACCTGAAGTGATAATCAAACTAAGCCCATCTCAAATGAATAAAGTGCTGGCTAATTGTGTGTAACATTTGAATGAGAAAATTTCACCTGCACCTGACCACTCACCTTCAAGGTGTGCTCTCAGCATTTTTTTGTAAGTTTATTTCTTTAAGTTAAATCTAGTTTTAAAAGTCATCACAAAATATGGATGACATTTGGAAGTGTAACCTTTTTGTCCTAATTGAGAGACAAAAGTTAAAATACAATTTTACAGAATATTTGTAATGGAAATTTTTGAACGTAGTTTGATTACTTAGCATCATTAAGATGCATAACGTTTAAATTAATCCATCTGATCAAGAAATCGTTATTTCATTAATCTTATACAAGAGAATTAACGTTAACACTTGGCTATCTTTTAGCAATTGTGTAAATGAATGCTTTAATGACAAACAGTGAGTGAGTGATTGACACCTCAGTGTTTGTAACAAGTTGATATTTCCATAAAAGTGCCCTATTGTCTTGACTTTTATCTGCTCTATTTGAACAATTTTGATTTTGTTAAATTTGTGGATTGTGTTATACGGCTTGACACAGAGAGTCAGAACTTCAATGTAAAAAAGAGCCAAAGTTGGAGGCTAACATCTTATAACATTTCAAAAGTGCAAAATAGCACCTGATTCAGTGTTTTCTATAACGTTAACGTTACATCTTTATTTTCAATCTAACATTACCCTAACTACACAACATCATAAGGAGTGTAAAATATTCGTGTCGTTGCTATTCTCATTTCAAATTGTCCTTAATATTGGCACAACTTTATGTACCCGTTTTATGAAGGCAGTCTTTCTTGTTGATGGAAAACAGGAAACTGACAAAGTATCGCCTTAAGACCGGTGCATGATGGGTAATTGGTCAGTGCGCAGGCCTGAGATCCTGTACACAAAATTTGTTTGTCGCGCGTTTTGTTGAGTAAATTTGTCGATGATTCCAGCTTTCTTCTGCCGGGGGAAGGGTTCGTGGTGAAGCAGCTTTCAGGAAAGGTAACGCGTATATTTGTGTATCTGGGGTTTCAATTAACGTTACTGTCGTCGGTGGAAACGATAGAAACGGCGAGTGTTTTGTTGTGAGTTTGGTGTGTGATGGGAGGGGGGCACTTTGTTTTCTAGGTTCGATATACGAAAACTAAAAATCCTTTCGCCGCAACAGGGCGTATAGTTTGTCTAAAGAAACTATACTGGACAGCAAAAGCTACAAGATGTCTTAAGCTACAAGTTATGTGTTCATGAGCTATGTACAGGCATTTATGTTTGTTTATACTAACGTTTGTACTTCTAAATTGTGACAGATAACGAACCTGTACTTCTATTTTCTTTGATCTCAGATTTTGAAAGCTAAAACAGTACTTTACTGACTTAGCTGATTGTTTAGAAATTGTGTTGTAGTGCATACACATCAGGTGAACTGCTTTTAATCACAAATTATGACCCACTTTATGAATATAAAAAGAAATTTGTCACCTTGATGAAAGGTTTTGACTTGTTGATTTGATTTGTTCCTAACGTTTAGACACATATCCTGTACATCTCACATTGAGTTTGAAACATTACTGGTTTCTTTTGGATTCAACAATTATGCATAGAGCAATAATGTTTATTTTCCCGTGTTATTATCAGCAAAACTGTCCATTATGGACTAACAGGTTCTTCAGTAACTGTCAGTGGACTAGTATATATTGACTTAACCTGATGTATGCCAGTGCTGCCACTAAAGCAGCTCTGTGATTGTGAATGTACTACTGAAAATACATGGACACTGATGCTATATCACAAAATACTAAATTAGATCATACTGACAGTACAGGGCCCAGTTTTAAAGAATTGAAAACTGTTAAAGTTACAAGCTAATTCATCTAATACAATCAATCTTCCACAGTCACTGACTCTCAAAGATATTTGTTTTGAAAGCTGTAATATTTATGATCACTTAATTGAAGTTTCACAGTATCTGATTCAGACTCAATCAGGATCAATTAATGGTGATTAAGATTTAAAAGGCAATATAAACATACGCTATTGCACAATAAATGCCATACATGTTTATTGCTCTAAACATAGTTGAGTAGTTCTACAGTATTTATTTTTTCTCTCCAGCTCTCCAAGATGCCGAGTCCAAAGAAAGCCAATGCGGAGACTCCCCGCGGGAGTGACCTTGACCTGAGTTTGACCGGGTCACAGCTGTCCATGGTGTCAGGGAACAAACGTTTGGGGTCATCGTCCCAAAGACCAGGGTCGGCAGCAGCACACAGACCTGGCTCTGCTAACGTAGCAGGCAGGCCTTCTACTGCAGACTCCAGGAGGGGGAGGGGAACTATGGTAAGACGCTGTTGCACATCATTGAAAACAAATCAATCTGTACAACTGGGTTTAGGTATGGAGATTACAATTCACTTCCGGACGTTTTGATTGACGTCCATCACTCTTCTTCAACGTCAGTAGAATGAAATGGAGAAATCTCCATATCTTGTCCAATTAGCAGTTGATTTTCCTGCTTTAGTTTTTGTCTTTACCTTAATAAATCCACTTCAACACAGGTTGTTGTACTAGGAAGTTGGCTGGAAATCTTGTTTTGTATAAAACTGACTTTCTAGATCTACTACCTAATACATGTACATCTGTACTGTGTACCATCTTTTAAGTCTAAATACCATCAAGTTGGACATTGTCATCTAGTAGATGCAATTCATGCTAAAACTTGATACCTAATTGATTTTTGATCATACAGCCCAAACTCCAACTGTTGTTGTTTTGCTTTCCAGAGTCAGACTGTCAATGGATACTCCAGTGGTGCTCAGAGGAAACACAGGAGAGCTGGCAGTCACAACCCAGCTGTAGACACCCAGAGAAGTAACACCAGTGAGAGCAGTGGCAGTACAGGACTCACTCCGGTGGGGAGGGCACAGAACCTCAGACGACCTGCTTCAGCCAGCAAACTCACACATTCCAACCCTAGGTGAGGGTGTAGATGATACACTACTGTAGAAATCTGTCATCAAATCTGTTAGAAAGGTGTTTCTGGTATCATCAAGGCACACAATGATAGCAGATTTCACCCCCTCTGTGGGACATACAGAAACTACACTACTCCCTCTAGCATCTAGCATACAGAAACTCCACTGCTCCCTCTGTCATAGCATACAGAAACTGCACTGCTCCCTCTAACAGAACATACAGGAACTGAACTGCTCTCTCTAGCAGAGCATACAGAAACTGCACTGCTCCCTCTAAGTTCTAACAGAAACTGCTGTGTAGAAACATACAGATGCACATCAAAAAGATTACTAGTAATGTAGAATTTATAACCAAGATATGAAAGAATAATGCATAATGTACTGTCTGTTTTCAGGACCAATGACACAGGTGATGACTTTCTGTCCCTGTTTGACACCCCCAAGGTGAAGAAACAGCTCAACAGAGACAGGCCTCCCTCAGTGGGGGCCGTCAGAGTCCTGCCACCAGGAATAGTGAGTACTGGCACATCAAATCTCTAGACAAAACCCCTGGTGCCTGTTTGCCTGCTCATCTGTCAAAAAAATTGACAGGAGAATCCGAGGGAGTGCTTATATGTCACTTTTGTTGCTTTTTAGGGTATCAATCCAGGACCTGTCTCTCTGTCCTGGGTCCTCCTTGTTGGGACAGACAAAACTTTTACCCTGACAGTCCAGAGAATTTGAACTGCGTGAATTGATGAAATATGTTTTTGTAAGCATATTAGAATGACAGATTTAACAAAGCTCTCAAACAATGAGGATGGGATAAAGCTAAATCTGGAAGCAGCTTTGGTGTTAACATAGTCAGTGCTGTTGTCTCATTCTAATGATGAAAAGCAAAGATTTGCAAATTTCTTATCCAAAAGTATCTGTGTTGTGTTCTTGTGATGTGAATTTAAATGTTAATCTCTTTTCCAGCCTGAGGGTAGCCCTTTCAAGATCCCTCTGACAGACAGAACTGACAGCACCCTTAATAGTGAACGGTCCCCTCCAGCAAACACTCTCAACAGTGAACGGTCCCCACCAGCCAAGCAGCTGAACCTCCCCAACAATGCCACTGTTACAAGGGGCGCTCCTGGTAAGCTTCCAGTTGCACTGCAGGTTGCAAAAATTTACATCTCAAAGGGACACAAGCTGATGTGTTAGCTGAAGGGTGGTTATACCGGCTATATACCTTACAATAGATACAGATACAGACAAGACAAGAAATTATCAAAAATTAGTCTTGAAAAGGAAATGTCTTTTTGCTCAATGTATGCCTTTCATCATTTGGTCAATGAGTCTGCTCGACAGCCAGTTCAATTTTTTTTCTCTGTCCTTTTATCACCCTCTTTACCAAGGTAGACTGTTGGAACCACATTTGTATTGGCTTTAGTATGGGGTTAAGCCTAATAGACAAGGTTAACAAGACAATTGTATTGTCTACTACCGGTAATGCAACACTGACAGGTCACATATATCCTGGATATGCCACCCGGAAAAATGTGTCCAAAGAGATCTCCAAGTCCAACACAACATCTTCCAGTATAACCTGTGCATCCTACGGTAGCATAAGATTGTATCAAAAGGTGCCAGAGTAGTGAAGCCGGCCTAGGGGTGTGTTTGGCTACCGGAGTGGCTGATGACTCCCTTAGGCCGGCTGTACTACTTAGCAAGCTTTGATACTGTCTTATGTCACTGGTGAATCTGTCTGGAGATGACCTGTGTATATCCATTTGTCATTCTATCACTATCTTTTCTACAGCTGAAGCCAATGTGTTGAGAAACATTGGTGCATCAGCGCATGGAGCATCAGCAGGGGCAAGTCCGACCAGCCCACCGGCCAACCAGGACTTCTCCTTACCCCGTCCCAAACAGGGCAGCCCCCCGGGAAGGCGTGGCGTTCCCAAGACGATCAGTAAGGCCGAGGCGGAGCTGTACATCAACAGGGTCAACAAGGCGGCCACGAGGATACAGCGCTGGTACAGGTAGGGAAGAAAGGGACTTTTTTTACTGCTGAGGTCTTGTTGTCTTGCATCCACTGAGCAAGAAAAGTGCTACAGTCTGTCACTTGTCTACTTACAACCATTAAAGCAGAAAGAACCCTCAGAGTCATAGAGTTGATGTAATATGCGTGTTCCACCTGAAATGTTGTTGAAGTTTTCCTACATCAGTCAAGTGGTGAGCACTCAAGGCTTTCAATACTTCATGCAAAGGCAAACTTTAAGAAAATTGTGAAACTACAGTTGGAAAATGACATTGTTTGGAACAGAGTGTTATGGCTTTATTTACATGAACATCAACAAAAATGATAGAGAGGAAAGTCTGTTTATATTCATAGATGTATTATGGTTTATAGGTAATCACGCTGTTATGTGCATATAATAAATATCAGATATTTGGGCACTTCTATTTCTAAGCGTGCACTGTATGTTTATACTAATAGAGCATGTAAAGAAAGGGAGCAGAGAGACAGTGAGGAGACGGTGAAACGACTGCTGACACAGAAGAGAGAGGAGAGGGAGGAGATGATGAGGAAAGAACAGAACAGGAGAATGCAGGAGATGGAGGACAGAAGGAAACAGGAGGAAGAAAAGAGAAGAAGGAGGGAGGAGAAAGAGAGACAGGCCAGACAAGCAGCCATTCAGGTTTGGTTCATCCCCCAGTGTTTAAGTGTAAATAATTCTTTGTTTTAGACCTGCATTTGCCTGTTCCACTCTATTAGTATCATATCCCATGTCAATGACCGCACAGTGAGTGTGTGCGGACTTGGTCATTCATTTTATGCAATTAACTGTTTATAATGCAGAAATTTGAAATGAAATGGTTTAGCCCAAAATTTACATAATATTTCCCAATCCTTTCTTGAGATAAGAACTGGACAGGTATACTGAGGCCTGTACTATCTCCTTTCAATAATTCTTGATATTTTGAATCATTCTACATAATTTTTAAACCCTCAGGAGCTACAGAAAAAGAGGGAAGAAAAACGAGCAGAGCCCAAACAGAAGCCCGAGGGAGAGATCACGTTTCTACAGCCCAGTGGTAAAGTCACAAAAAAGGTGTCCAGACCAACTTCAGCAAAACCCAAGGTGAAGACCAAGAAAAGGGCGTCGCCCGTGAAAAAGGCAGGTTCTGAGAGCGATAGCGAGATAACGGAATCGGAGGTCGGAGCATCACCACAGAAGAGACCCGGCACATCCAGTACCATACGCAAGGTGGACGACATATTCGATGTAAGTCCTGATCAGAAAACATTAGCCTACAAACTGCAAACAACAAAATGTTTAAGATGAAACATACACGGACATAGTCCTGAACTAATTGTATAGGCTAGTCTATTTCAAATAGAGGAACAGTCTAATGTGGGAAAGTAGTTTACTGTAAGTCAAATGAAGAGCAGAGCTAAGTGGATACACCCATCATTTTAAAAGCTGAAATGTCTCACACTTAAACATTGTATGAATAGTGTACTTTAAACACATTTTCAGCTCCATTTTTGTTTTAGGTTTTTATCTCATGTCATCAGTAGAGCAGCTAAGGGTAATGCAGCTATCTAATGTAAATTGATTTAAGCAATTGATTGATTTGTTTATTTATTGATTGATTGATTGACAAATTGATTCTTCGATTGATTGATTATTGATTGGTTGATTGATTCTTTACTCCCAGGAGCCCCAGGGTGCCACAGCAGCCCCAGAGGTTGACACACAGGACGAGACAGACAAGGACGACCTCACCACTCTGACGGACAGCAAGACTAAGACGACCTTGAACGACCTTCTGGACACCATTAAGATGCTTGAGGAGGAGCCTGAGAAGTTCCCCACACCGAGGAAGAGTCGAGCCTGGGGTGAGGGAAAGGGTTCATATACAGTTCATGGTGTGCATTTACACATACAGTGTATTATGTTCAACACGATGAGTTTCATACATGTACGTTAAACACTATTTTTGATTTGAGACATGAGAATGAAGTCATTTTAACAATTATACGTTTATGAGGGTTAGACATTCAGGTAATGACAATTTTTAATAACAACTCAGTCTCTACAACTGGGATAAACTAGATTTACTTCTGGACGTTTCAAGTGACATCCATTGCTCTTCTTTAGCATCACAAGAATGAACTGGTAGAACAATTCAATACAGCAGAACAATTCAATACATCTTACTGAAAAAAAAAGTTGAACATGCCAAACTCACTAACTCATAGGGATTGTATACAAATGTTGCTCATGTGTAAATCATGTTTAGACAGCTCATATGGTAAGACAAAGTGAACCGATGTTAATCATTTTACCGATGTGCGACCCCAGGTAGTGATGAGGAGAAGGATAACGGGTACCTGTCATCAGAGAAGCTGGAAAAGCTGAACCAGCCTCCCAGGACTTCCACCAGTGGGTTACCTGGGGTCATGCTCACGGAGGACAAGCTCAGGTCAGAACGCTATTGTATACTATTTCTTATTAATCTATACAAGTGGGAAAATTTCAATGGTATAAATGTAATGGTGATTCATAAATGCAGTGTTGTACATGACTTATACTGGAAGGAGCCAATCCTGTGTATTGAAGTAGTTTTTGGACCTACGTCTTAGATTGATATTAGATGTCCTGTCACTATGTGTACGTTAATACAAAATTTATATTTGAATGCCTATACTTTGCCTGATAGCGCATAAATACAATAAAGATCATTATTCATTGTTATCATTTACAACAACAATAATATTACAGGACTAAGTCAACAGGTTACCTAAGTAGCATTGACAGGATATACACCTTTCACTAGTATCTTCAGAAAGTAAAAAGTCTTGTTTTGTCACAAACTCCTTCTATAACCTAAAATGATGAACTGATGCCTTCCTCAGGTCCATCATGTCCTTCCTGGATGAAGTGGAGAAGGCTGATGATGAGGTCATCAGTCAGGTCACTAGCCAGGTCACAAAGGTTAGATTTCTACCCTCCAATGTTTTACTACTATCAGTTTTACTCCTAACTATTTGTAAATGTTTTGGGTTAATATGACTATGAATTGATACACCTTGTTACAGAAAACATTGCCTTCAGTTTGTGTCAAGTGACTGTGCATTGTAGATGCATCCTAATTTTATTTGAATCTCATGTTCCTGTATATTACTATAGTGAAAGTAGTCTCAAGCCAGCTCAGTTCACAGAAGAGCTAATTATGTGGATATTAAATGTTTTGAACATCTGCTCTCTTGCTGCCCCCCTCCCTCCCCAGTCTGTAGAAAGCACCCCTCATGATGACACCTCTGCAGCGGCGGCACCCTTCCTGCTGGTTCCCTCAGCTGAAGAGATCGCTCAGATGGAGCAGGCCTCATAAATGTTCTGAACATTTTGGTCCAGAGGCAGATTCAATACCAGTAGCTTACTACTTTTTTTGAACATGTACTCTCCTGCCCCCCCTCCCCAGTCTGTAGAGAGCACCCCCCGTGATGACACCTCTGCAGCGGCTGCACCTGTCCTGCTGGTCCCCTCAGCAGAAGAGATAGCTCAGATGGAGCAGGCCTCCGCCACGGCGTCCGAGGTGGCCAGCGAGATGCTGAAACAGCGGCTGGAGCTGGAGGAGAGACAGCGCTCCGTGGCCATGCTGCAGAAGGCACTGGTGAGTCAGGGATTATTTGTTCAAGCAAACAACAAAGTTTCTACCAGGCCATCTCCAGGACAATTCCCATCATCCTAGGAACAGGAGTTTGCTTGTTGGGTTGGACATAAAGTTCACTTTGCAATTAAACAAATCTGACTTTCTTTAGTTTAAGATGACAGAGTTACAAGGAACATGGGCTTCCCAACAATGACAGAAAGAAAATTCAGCCCTCAAGTTTCTAGAGGTTGAGGCCTTGTAATACCGCCATTAGACAATAGGGGGAGCTGCTGATTCACAACCATGCTGCCGAAGGCACTGGTGAGTTGCTGTACTATACTGTAGTGTAGTTGCTGTAGACAACCCTCAAGCTTCTGGAGGTTGAAGCTTTGTAATGCCGCTATTGAACAACAGGGGGAGCTGCTGATCCACAGCCATGCTGCAGAAGGTGCTGGTGAGTTGTGCCAAGCAAAATGTGAACACTGGTGAGTTAGGCACCAGAAAACAGCAGTTTTTACCAGACCTGTTTGTGTGGCTGCAGAACCAGCAGAGAGAGCTGACGATCCGCCATGCGCGGGAGGGAGAGAAGGAGATGAAACATCGGCTACAGGTGCAGAAGCCAGTTTTTTATTAAACATGTTTGTGTGTCCACAGAACCAGCAGAGAGAGCTGACAATCCGCCATGCGCGGGAGGGAGAGAAGGAGATGAAACATCGGCTCCAGGTGCAGAAGCCAGTTTTTTATTAAACATGTTTGTGTGTCCACAGAACCAGCAGAGAGAGCTGACAATCCGCCATGCGCGGGAGGGAGAGAAGGAGATGAAACATCGGCTCCAGGTGCAGAAGCCAGTTTTTTATTAAACATGTTTGTGTGTCCACAGAACCAGCAGAGAGAGCTGACAATCCGCCATGCGCGGGAGGGAGAGAAGGAGATGAAACATCGGCTCATAAAACATGTTTATGTGTCCACAGAACCAGCAGAGAGAGCTGACAATCCGCCATGCGCGGGAGGGAGAGAAGGAGATGAAACATCGGCTCATAAAACATGTTTATGTGTCCACAGAACCAGCAGAGAGAGCTGACAATCCGCCATGCGCGGGAGGGAGAGAAGGAGATGAAACATCGGCTCCAGGTGCAGAAGGAGGAGTACGAGGCCACCATCAAGAGACACCTCGGTTTCATCGACCAGGTAAGACTGTCTAGGAATATTTGCGCAAAAGTAATATTACTCCACATTGCTATTTATTGACCAGGTAAGGCTGGTATGATGGTTAGAACCACATATTTATTACGACACAAGTAATAGAGTAAGATTGTATATTTCAGTGTAAACTAGAAGGTAAGGCCGGTATGATGTTTCGAACCACATATGTATTGAGACACAAGTAATAGAGTAAGATTTTATGTTTCGGTGCAAACTAGAAAGTTAAAAAAATTCCCCAATGACCCAAATCCTGGCAAAGATAAAACTGTCTGCCAAAATTTGTACAAATAAAGCTTATACCACAGTTATCTCCACACAGGTAATACGACAAGATGTTGTGCTTTGGGGAGGAATAAAAGCTTCAAAATCTACTGCCATTTAGATTGCATGTTTATTACAAGTTCGCCATTAAGGTGGTCTCAAAACAGTCTAAAATTTAAACACTCGCTGGAGAAAGCCTGATATGCTATGGCAAAAATCTTCGTCAGAAACAATATACTCTGATGTACTATGCTAAATATCAGCACACATTTTCCTTACAATTATGTATGTCTATGATATCTTCCAGTTGATTGATGATAAGAAGGCCCTGAGTGAGAAGTGTGAGCGAGTTGTGAAGGAGCTGAAAGACATGGATGCCAAGTACAGCAAGAGGATCAAGGAGATGAGCGACAAGTTAGTGGCAGTTTTATCTTGGCATTCTAAAGGTCTTGCAAATACATGGAAACATAGATGGAATGTGTAGAAAAACTCAAAAAGTCTTCAGAAGGGTAGTGATTTATGCCAATATCTTTTAACATTTTTTAGTAGATTGTGACTGTTATGTCTTCTGAAAGCTATCATTTTATTTCAATGATTTTGAGTCATCAGCACTGTTCTAGTATCTACGTTAAAATTTATCTTGGGACAAAAATTTCTTTTTACAATTTACATGTACACAATTACTAGTAAGATCAGAAAACTCTTTTTGTAGATACATGCATCATCAACAAATGAGCAGATTTGTATTGTTACAAAAAATGTTTTTCCTCCAGGCATAATGAAGAGTCACAGAAAATTAAAGACATGCACGCAGCTGCTGAGAAACTCAGGAGAGAGAAGTGGATCGATGAGAAGACAAAAAAGATCAAGGTAAAAAGTCAGAAAAACAGTACGATATGGGATAATCAACCAGAATTTGAAAGGAATGATCTGTTCTATTCTATTCTATTTTCTTTAGCCAGGGTAGCCCAACTCAGTGTATCACACTGCTTTACAGTGGGGCCCTGGATAGGATGATAGGATGATTAATATTCTGATAATCTGTAATTATGTTTTTTTTGCTTTTTTCCTGCAGATTTGCAAAATGTTCCCAAGCAATAAGTTCTTCATCTTTTCTTTCAACTTTATCTTGGAAATTGACGTTTTTTATCAAATTTTCTATACGTGTTATACATGTCTGACTCAGGCATCCACTATTGACAAATTTACAGTAACGCTTTTAACATTGTTATGTGTGCATACCCTTAGATTGACAAGTTTAACTCATGTGTCATTTTGAAACCTGACAGGAAATGACAGTGAAAGGTCTGGAGCCAGAGATCCAGAGACTGATTGCCAAGCACAAACAGGAGATGAAGAAGATAAAGGCGATCCACGAGGCGGAGTTGTTGGAGGCAGACGAGCGAGCGAGCCGGCGCTTCATCCATCAGACTGAGGAGATCAAGGAACAGATGGCCAGGGAGATCGAGTCTGCCTGTAACCGGGAGAGGGAACTGGCTAAGCAGAGGTGGGGCATGAGATACGGTCTGGGTTATCAATCTAAAAGTATCCAGAGGTTATGACAATGTTTAGAAATATTTTCTCTGGTAAAGAAATTTAGAAAAAACTTTTCAGTTTGCTGGTTGAACTTGAAAAAATAATGCGTAGGTTGTGTGAGGTAAAGTTTGTAAGGTGTACTTTTGTCCATTTGCTGCCTGTGCATGGTTACTTGGCTGTGCAGTGACCTTGCAGTACTGATAATGAACACTAGGGGGAGCTGCTGATCCAGTTTGGTACAAATTTGATTCCCTTTTCAATGTCATTTTCAGGTACGAGAAACAGGCAGAACAAGAAGAGCAAGGTTTACAGCAACAAAGAAGAAGGTAAACTATAGTTTATGTTTTTATCTAATAGAATCAGAGAAAAACTTTGAATGCATGAAGTGAATGTCTTATTCGGTTATATGCTCTGATTTTCACAAGGTACTGACTGTAGCATTCACCATGAAAACTTGTCGAGAAATTGACAATTAGATCAGTTGTTTTCCCCCATCCTCATCACAGATTGTATGCAGAAGTTCAGGAAGAGAAGGAGAGAATAGCAACACAGGCAGCTAAACAACGTGCAGAGATCGACAGAATGAAAGAGCAGCTGGAGGAGTCCAGTTCCAAGGCTATCGAGACCATGAGGAGGGAGTATGAGAAGGCACGGGATGAACAGGAGAGAAGACATGCTGTATGTTGGTTCAGTATTTACTGAATAGTAGTGGTTCCTACCTAAAGCCCGGACTTGGAATTGGACCTAAAAATGTTTAGGTCCAAAAAAAACCTAAATGTCCGGAGCCAAGTCCAGACTTGCAAAAAGCTATCTGTCACTTATGTTCCTTTTTTTTATTCTAAACCATCTAAAACCTTCCATAGACAGTGAAATTTGCACTGGACAAAGACAAAAAACATTTCATGTATACACTGGCTGTGTATAATTTGCGTGTATTTTTCACATTGCATTTCAATTCATGCTAACATGCAATTTTATATGCACCATCCCCCCCTCCTCCTCCTCAAAATAGAACAATTTCTAGTGCACATAATATGCAATGATGGGTTCAGGTCCAGACTTTAAGTCCGGACCTGAACCTGAACTGCTGGACCTGAACCTGAATATGAGTTTAGGTACGCACCACTACATTCAGATAATCCTACTATTTCTTTCTATTTTGCTAATATTATTGCTATTTTTCTTAAACTAGACACTGTAGATAGCCAAAATTTACGCCAACACATGAAATGCACACCAACTTTGCAGGCACAAGGCATAACGACAGCTGGTTATATTACAGAAAGACTTGTCACACCTGACCTTTGTATATCTGACTGCAAGCATAGTTAAAGCTAACGGTAGTGAGGATTCTACTACTGATACGTGCCTTTCTATGACACTAGAATTTTTAAGCACCTCTATCCGAAGTTGATAACTCTGCTACTTGTAGTCATGACTTTTTTTTCTTCTTTCTTGAGTTCTTCGTAGTTCTCAGCTAATTTTGTACATCATGCAAACCTAATAATAAGATTGTTCCTGTAGGCTGAAGTGAAACAGCTGGAGGATAAACTGAAGGTGGAGAAGGAAGCCTGGGAGGGTCAAGGCTAGGGTTAGGGTTAGGGTTAGGCCTGCTACAGAAGGGTTAGGGTTGGGGTTACAGTTAGAGTTTACCTTGATGTTTAATGTTTCTGTAGGCTGAAGTAAAACAGCTTGAGGATAAACTGAAGGTAGAGAAGGAAGCCTGGGAGGAGAACTACATGAAGAAACAGGATACCTGGCTGATGCAGAAGGAGCGGGAGTTGAAGGAGAACGTGAAGCGAGACCGAGACAAGGAGATCGAGCTGGTCATACAGAGGCTGGACGAGGACGCCTCCTCACAGAGGGAAGAGGTGGAGAGGGCGGCCGAGAACAGGATGAAGTAAGGACGTAGATTGTTTTGTATTTAATGTATGATAATATACAATATAAATAAATCAAGCAACTGGATGTTGCAAAGAGCAAGAAGACGTTCCAGACATCATGCACCATCTTTCATCTGTAACTGAGAAACATAATTCAGTCACCTAAAAGACATTAGATGCTATCTGAAGCATCTGAATCTTTAGGAAATTTATTCAGTTCCTTGATTTTTATATGTAGAGTTTTCCTATACAACATACGAGCTGACGGCCGTGTGTTTGTCCCCCCAGACGTATGAGAGAGAAGTACGAGGCAGAGATGAGGGAGCTGGAGCGCTCAGAGAGGACAGCCATGGACAAGTACAATGAGATGAAGGCAGAACTTATCGAGGTGGAGGGAGAGAACGCTCGGCTGAAGGGTCTGCTTAGACAGAAGGAACAGGAGCTGGAGGATATCAACAAGGTTACTGCATGTTCTACATCATGTTTTACCAACTTATAAACAACCACATTAATATTGACACTACTAGTTTTCTCAAACAAGCCCAAGGGCATGGCCGAGGGAGCCACCAACTCAAACTACAGCCCCTATTAGCATGAACAGACAAATACAAAATATTCCTTTTTCCCCAAACTGTACCTTAGTGGAACTCCCTGCCTGGCTTGGTCATGACAGCCCCCACAGTTGGGTCCTCTGTGCCAGGGCGGAAACTTCTCCGCCTTAGCCGGGGATTTCACCTTCCCCCAACTTTGCCCCTATTGGGGTTATCTGGAGGTAGTGGCAGATAATACTGCCCCCCCCCCCCTCAATATTCAATATTTATCATCTTTCATATTTGATTGACAGGTGAAAGACAGGCTGACCCAGGAGCGGAACAAGATGTCGGAGGTCATCCGTCAGGAGTTCGCTGACCGTCTGGTGGCCACGGAGGAGGAGAACCGGCGGGTGAAGAACGAGATGTCTGAGATGCGGGCGCGGCACAAGATGGAGCTGGACCGCATCACCAGGGAGAAGGAGGAGGAGATGGAGGAAGTGCACAAAAGGTAGGGAAATTGTTGCTGTTTTGTTGTTAAATTTTTGTCTCTGTCAAATGGATTTTCTAAAGCTATCCTTCATGGAAAGGTAGATGGGGCATGGGAAAGGGGGAGGCAAAAGAAACAATGGACTAGTAACATCTAAGACTGGATGAAAAAAGCTTTGCAGCATCCCTCCCACTGATGGAGGAAGTACACAAAAGGTAGCATTGTTGCTGTTTTGTTGTTTGTTTTTTGTCTCATCATGTATTTTTTCCCTTTGGAAGAGATGGAGGAAGTACATAAAGGGTACTGGTTTTGTTGTTCTTGTGATAATGTTGTTTTTTGCTGCTGCATGTATTTCCTTTCCCTTTGAGGAAATGGAACAAGTAAAGAGATGACTTGGATGTTGTTAAAATTAAGTCTGACTCATTTTTGTTTGTTCTGTTGTTGTAGTTAATAGATGGTGTGTATGTGTTAGCACATGTTTTCCTCTCCCTCAGCTTTGATATAAGTTGTAACTGTTGCAATTCGAATAAAGTCAATGTTAAAGTTCTCTTTGACTTTATTGATTATGTTGAATAAAGTACATACCATATCCAGTGCAAAACTGAATGCCTACCTCGGCAGGGAAAAGTTTAAGAAGCATGGCTTTAAAAAGTTAAGAAAGAATGATATTTCACAGTTTTTCTATTGATATTGTAGATCACTTGTATAACAAATAGTTTGTACTTGCTTCATGCAGAGTAAAGTCAGCCATAGTGAAGAAAGAGGACACTGTAAACCAACTGCGGAAACAGTATGAGGTAGGTTTCTTCACTCAAATGGTAGATTGAAGAATAACTCTTAATTTGTAACAAGCAAATGTTGGCCAAATGATTTTCTATAGCATGCATGTAACATCACAGCTGCCGTGCTGGTTAGTTAAACCAAATAGAGTCAGACCCATACATTGACATGTTAGATTATAACTATAATAATTTCATGTTATAAATCACATTTACCAGCCAACTTCCAGATTTCACCATCCTGCATGTTGTACAAAATGTCAGTCACTTAACTGCAAACTTAACACTGTATTGCGTACCTTAATGTGTATCAGACTGTTTTCAAACTTAGAATGCTTTAATAGAATGATATAGAATGCTTTGCAGTTTACGGAAGAACAAAAAAAGTATATGTCTACAGGAGTGGTCTGAAAAATTGAAACTATTCAAATTCCATTTTGGTGCAGCTGCCATTTTCCCAATGCTACAAATGAGGTTACCCAACTGTTGTTAGAACATGTGGTCTCTGTTTTCCTGCCACACAGGCTGCAGTGAAGAGAGCAGACCACTTGGAGGGGCTTCTAGAACAGCAGAGAAAACAGCTCCTGAAGAAGTAACCCTTACAGCACTCTGTCATCAGCATCTGTCTCCTTTCTTTGTGACTAACACTGTTATTATGTCGCCTGTGTTCTAATGTTAAATCAATATTTAATAAATGTCAATTTCATTGTACAGTGTTATTAAGACTTTGTCTTTAGACAATGACTGTTTTGATTGTCCAATGTCCTCTTATATTCGTTTGTTTCGATAAGGTGTTCGTGAGTTTCTGATGTTGTAAATATTAGGTTTATAAGATTAATAAGTTTCGCTTTTGCGTCTTGTGGCAATCATCTATAGAATTAAACTGTAGCCAAAAGGTTTTTGTTCAAATATCATATGCAGCTGTGGTAACTGTATATAACTCCTATTTCTCATTTTCCTGTCATTGTCACTCTGAAATCCGCATAAGAAACATCCAATGTTTAAAAACATCCGTCCACTTGTCTGTTAGCCTAAGGGTATCCATATCGTTAGAAGTATCCTTTGACAAAAAAACTGGCAGCTTTAAATAGTCATAAGAATTAGTTTATTGCTGTATACTTTTCCCATGACAAATATCATTTATGTTGTCATTTGGCCATTTTACGAGCAAGAGTAAGTTTCTACTTGCATTTGTGATTTAAAAGCTTTATTAGAAGTGTTTTCTCAATTTTTCTTGAAGACTCTAGCAATATGATTCTGATGGATCACTGTCTACTAATTGTTCTTGAATGTAATGTACGGCCTCAATCCTGCACTGGTATAGACATCCTTCCTCTACAAGACTGTCCATTCTACAAATTGGAAAGTGGGTTTACTTGAATCAAAAGTTAACTGTTCTACACACACCTTTAAGTTACTGGACAAGAGTTGATGTCCACATGCTCTGCAGCACCGCAATGCCTTGTGATGAGGGAAAAGTATTTTCAGAAAAAGGAACTTTACAGTCTGTACCTTGAGAAGATATAAACACTAGCATGTTGCACTAAAACTAATATACACTGTCCACAATCTCTTATTCTTGTTATAAACTGGTTCAAAAGCTGAGAAAAAAGACTAGTTATCAGAACATGTCTTATACAGGATAGAGGAGAAATTCTTTGTGCACAACCAGTGTGTACCATGTAAGTACCCACTGGTTGTGTACAAAGAATTTCTCCTCTATCCTATATTCTACCAACCTGATGAAACTATTTTCGGAAGTGTCTTATACATGTATTCCTTTTCACATGTAGTCGAAATGCTGGCTGTGCGTGTACATGCACTACCCATGCAGCTTGTCAAAGATAGCTCTGCTTCATGTGATTTACTTGAATAGGCTTTCTAGGCATACATGTGTGTGGGTTTAATTTTAACTGTTCTCAGAAAACAACGATTGTAATTTAATCTACAATGCCCCGCAAATTAGGAATGTAAGATTGTAATGTAATTTAACCATTGAAGTTAAAAGATAGGGCTTGGTATTGGGTCATAATGCTTGAAAACATTTATTTTTTTTTATTTAGTGGGTTAAGCTCAGTGGTATTAACATTGTCTTTTTTGCCTGGTTGTCTATTGTGGAAAGTAATAGCACAAAGGGGCTTTTCAAGCTCATTTTTATTGGAAATGTTTTATCTATTAGTAAACAAGTCATGACCAAAACACATTAGGGTTGCACTGAATCTCCAAATGTTGGAGAAACACCACTTTGTGCTGAATACAACTGTAATACATTGAAATTAACATGTTTGCCCTACATAGGGACCAAATTAGTTTTTAAGAAGTTACCAATCTGGTAGTATCATAAAGATTGTACAGTAAGTAAGATGAATTCAACCTGATGATACATCAAATACATCAAAACTATTGAAATCCCATGTATAATGTGTGACAATCTCAGTGAAGATTAAATGCTCCAGAAACTGATTTAGCGTCACAACGTTTAATGCCTCTTGATACATGTACTTTGTAGTATCTTTTTTTACGTAAAGTATCAAAATCATACCAATACAAATGTACTAATAAGGAACATGTAACACATTTGTTTGTACACTAAAACATTTTTCTAAGTACACGTTTGACACGTATAATATCTTGTGATTGAAATTAATTACTTGAATGGGTAAAAAGCTGCTTTTTCTGAAAGCCTCCATTACACATGACCTCCCAACCTTCTCCAAACCATGGGTGGGAGTTAGTCATAAGCAAGGTCATCTATGCACGTTTGACCAATTGCCGATGACACGTATCCAGAAGATCACTTCTTAAAAAGATCGGGAGCGGAACAATATGTCTGTATCTCTCGTGAGTTTACATTCTGAAGTAATTGATCATCAGTATTGATCCTGAAGATGGTGACAGTGGACATTGAAAATTTGATTCGTGTGCACTTTTGCGTTGGTGCTTTGCTTTGTACTACAAGGTCATCTGTGGTTGTGAGTTGGTCAGCGAGGTTACCTAAGTCTTCAAAAGTCGTCTGTACCAGTCGACTAAGAATTTCTTCTTTGATGCAATCAAAGGAGCAAACTGTAGCTAGAATAGACTGCATTCCAGGCTACTCCTAACCCAGCACCAACCATCGTTGGGGAGTGGTCAGGAGCAAAGTTGTGGGAAGTTCCTAAATCATAAATGTTTGAATGTTATTTAGGGACGATTTGTTTGCAAATCACAAGACTAGTTTCTTTTCATAAACAACTCTCAATCAGTGGTTAGCTGTACATTTGAATATCTTTCCTACAGGATCTTGCAAACTTTACCATTCAACAAATATCACATACATAGACATGACTTACAGGTTTAGGTCATACACTACAAGGTTTGTGGATCGTTAGACCAATTTTTGGAAGCCTAGGCCATTCTTTTTGCTGATTTTTACTTTCAGTTACTCCTTTTAATTAGCCATGTAATTACAAGATATTCCACATGACACACAGTGCCCAAATATGTACTTCAAGGTTGTGGCTTTTACCTCAATCCTTCAAATTGTAAAAAGTTCTAAGTTATGGACATTGTGAATAGTTGGCATTGTCTTATATTAAGCTATTTTGCCACAATCAAGAGTCTAGGACTATTTCCTAGTCCAGTTTTGAGCCCCTCTAGAACTCAAACTGCTAAAGTGTGGCACACAGCAGACAAGGAACCCTACTGCATCTTTAATCATACATTTCAACTTGAAGTTGAAAACATGAATATAAAATATAACTGCATTACATTATAAAAAGATTTCAAAATAAATTTTCTGCTCTAAGTAATTCTAATGTTGCATGAATATGTGCATTTCAACATAGCTAAAAATGAAAATTACGAACAAAAAATTAATCCATTTACTCACTTTCATTGGGTTTTATTACAAGGCACTACATGTATGTTACTCAAAACCGATCACAGATCAGTGTATTCACATGGTATTTCTAAGAAATGCATAATATGCATATGGCTATTATAAAAGTTGCAACTTTAGGACACATTCAACATCATCTACTTTTTGTGGTATACATGTATACC
>NC_049991.1:16758085-16759010 GCF_000003815.2 Branchiostoma floridae | reverse complement strand
TAATGTATAAAAGAGCCCATCTGTCGGGAGAATTTGGCCTCAGTCACCATTCTCTACAGTCTCTTTTGGTTGATCGCCTGGTAGATTCTCCACAAACTGCTTGAGCTGGTCCATGGCAGAAGGCCCGTCGTCCATCCAATCGGGCGTCAGATCCTCGATTGTGTCCTCTCCGATCCACATGTCACCCAGCATGTCCCTAATCTCATCAAACGCAAACGTTTTTCCTTCGATGGAGGCGTGTGGAAGGGGAGGGGCAATGACATCGTTCGACCACGATCTTCTCGGCTTGTTCACCCGAGCGTACAAGTCTTTCGCTTCGTCCTCGGATTGCCCACTGTTGACGGCGTACAGTTCCGAAGCACGGTTGAAGCTGATGCCGTTGAAGATGTCATCGATGACCTTCTCCATGCCATTTTCCTTGGCGTTGCTCGCTCCCTCGTAATAGATATTGTCCACCATTCCTTCGTCCGCCTCTTGTTCAACAGCCGTATGTTTCCCTGGAGAGCCCACCTCTGCGTATTCTTCCTCGGCTTGGCTTTCGCAGATGGTTGTGTAGGTGTCTTCCTCGACAGGGATGTCGTCATAATCTGGGGATTCTTCTTCTTCATTTTCCGTCGTCTTTTCCCCGTTCTGGCCTCCCTCGTCTATGGAGCTGTATGTGTCAGCGCTTTCTGTGCACGTGTCAGCATCCTCTGTTGTCAGAGCTGTCTCAGCAGCTCTTGGGGGTGGAGGTGGTGGTCTAGCTGGCTTGACTGGGAAAAGAAACAATAGTGAAGGGACATTAGCTACATTTGTAGGTTTATTACCCTTTCAAGCATAGTGTCAGATTTTGTGTATTCATGCCACAATGTGGAAGTCAAACAAGCCACTCTGCTTCTGATATACTCCAACATTTAAGGGTGAGACTATAACAACAACAACAAAA
>NC_049991.1:16704168-16757985 GCF_000003815.2 Branchiostoma floridae | reverse complement strand
CTCCTCTACAGAAGGAGCTTTGGTTTTTGGTGGTCTTTTAAATAATTTGACACCAGCAAAAAGAACCTTGTCTACAGTGACCACCTGTCTATAGACCAGATTTTATTACCCACTGAGTGGTGGCCTTGTGCAGGCTTGACTGTACTTTGGTACACTCCATGGGGCTTGAATTATTTGGAATGCATATTCTTAAAAATCAGATGATAATTTCCACGAAGGAAAATTTTTATGATCCTCAAGCAAGCAAGAAGACTGCCTTACTGCAACAATCATTTTATAATCATATAAAGCAGGGCTAGCATCACCTGGACATTGTATGTGTTCTTACCTGGAGGGGCTTTCTTGGAAGTATGTAACCGTGCAGGTGAGGTTGGAGGTGTACCTACAAAACAACAAAAGACATCAACAAGACCGTTGGTTTCTTGGTGAACATTTTTCAATTTTGTGTTTTACACGCACAATGTCTGACCGTTTCCCAAATCATAATTATCCAGTTGCTTGAGTAACTGCTTTTGGCATGTCTTATTCCCTAGATGTCTAACCTTCATCGACATATTGTACAATGGAACTCACCTTGTGCAGACTTGGCTGGTGACAGGGGAGGGGGGCAGGAGGGGAGGGGCGGGGGAGAGGCTGAGGAGGTTGGAGAGGGGCTGGAGAGGGAGGAGGCAGAGTCCTTGGAAGCCTGGAGAAACAAAGGTGCAAAACTTGTTATTTTGTACATCTTGTGTGTAAGTAGCCTGATGCTTTGCTCACTTGTATAAACTCCAGTCTGCATCACAGAGTGGAGTTTATACAAACTTTAAGGGGTATACTGTACAACATTCACAGCTGTCTTTCAGACTGGTTTTGAACTTGGACCAATTAACTTGTAAATTACACACAGCACTTTTAACTTACCAGTATTTGTTTAAATGGACTGTGATTGTAAAACATTTATTCCAAAAGAAATTGCAGCTACATATTGTTTCCTTGCACCTTGTCGATGGGTTATTCAAGTGTGTAAGACATGACATCGTACACTATCAGGAGTGGACAACATAATATTTACCTTTCTATAATGTTATAAATGACTATATATTGATTTTGTAAGACGCACTGATCTCTATATACTAGAGTGAACAACACAATGGTCATAACCTTTTCCGTAATGACCATTTTGGAAGTATACAATAGAGTTTGTAAGGAAAACTGACCCCGATCTTTTCGTAGACGCCGTCCTCCATCTCCATGGAGCTGCTGCTGGTGGAGGAGATCTGGGAGGTCCCGCTGGCCCGCGCCGCGAGGTCGCCGACCTCCATGTACAGGCTGCTGCCCTCGCTGTCCATGCTCAGGTTACTGGCCAGGGAAGTCGCTCTGAAGTCATACAACACAACAGCAGTAAGCTACATGTATATCATCATATCCAACCACTCATTCCCAAGGTTCTGGACAGGGAAGTCGCTCTGAAGTCATACAACACAACAGCAGTAAGCTTAGTAACATGTATATCATCATATCCAACCACTCATTCCCAAGGTTCTGGACAGGGAAGTCGCTCTGAAGTCATACAACACAACAGCAGTAAGCTTAGTAACATGTATATCATCATATCCAACCACTCATTCCCAAGGTTCTGGACAGGGAAGTCGCTCTGAAGTCATACAACACAACAGCAGTAAGCTTAGTAACATGTATATCATCATATCCAACCACTCATTCCCAAGGTTCTGGACAGGGAGGTCGCTCTGAAGTCATCCAACACAACAGCAGTAAGGTACATGAATCTATCATCTGATGATCATCTAACCATGAAATATAGCACCTTCTGAATTTTAGAGATTAGAGATTATCAAGGTTCTGGGTAAGAAAGTTGCTCTGAAATCATGCAACACAACAGTAAGCTACATGTATCTATTATGATCATATCTATCGATCAGGTCACACGTTTGAGGACAGCCACACCCCATGCATATTAAAGAACTAACCACACTTTTCAAAAAATATTAGGGGCATGCCCGTGTGTGATGGTGAGGATATACCGGACACAGAGTAGAGACGTGGAAATGGTGGGATGGTAACTAGTGTCATCAGGTGACCCCTAACCTGACATATTATCAAATATTGATTCTACTGATTACTTGATAAATAGTTTTTATGAAGGTTAGACATCCAGGTAAACAATATTATTCATCTCCACAACTGCATAAAACATTGATTTACTTCCAGATTTTTTCGACTGACATCCATCACTCTTAATACTTTGTATTTGAATACTGAACTATGTGGTATGAGACAGCCCCTACCTGGATGACATGCTTGACACAGAGGGGAGGGGGGAGGTGGAGTCAGTGGAACTGGACCTCTCGATGGACAGAGACTTGCGGACCTGCTCGGGGGTCATGTTGGGTAGGTCATGCCTGTTGGGCAACCACACATGATGTATCAGACTTTCATGTTCATTACTACATGTGCCATAGTCTACAGTCAGATTTTTTCTATCTATGCAGTACTGCAATATTACTACTAATAATACATTTTCTAATGACCCATTTTTCCAATGTGGAGACTACATGTAGATCCATCCACCCACTTAAGAGACTAGATATCAGGCATTAGCTGGTAGAAATAAGAAGAAAAAAACATTCACTGGGGCCTTTTCAAACTACAAAGCTGATTGCCAACAAACAAAATTTACAATATAGTGGATAGATTAATATTTTGAAACTTTGAAACTTACCCAATCATAGAATTTAAGTAAATGTTGATAGTTTTTATATCTTTGTTTTGTTTCACTTTTTATGTGCAAGGAGGTCAACCTCCTTGGTATGCTCTACCATGCAGACTAATTCAGTTTCCTAAAAATAGTCTGGGGATGTAGGTGGAACATTCCGGTACAAACACTGCACATGTAGACAAATTGTACATGTCTGTATTACTTTTGAAGCCAGGCCACAACAATCTGATTTCTAGACATGGACAGTTGAAGAAAGTCCTATTTGTACCAGTTTTCCAAACAGTATCAGTGTCAACATCAAAGAAATTGCCAATAGGAACAGTGACGTTTTCTATCCACTCTTCCTCCTTAGTAAGGTATAATTTGACTAAGGCTATTTTTTCAGGGTAGTGAATATAAACCCACCATGTGACGGATGCCCTTGCATGCCCAGGTTTGAGCTGCATGGCTTTGTGTAACATCTTCACCCAGTCTGTCACCTGGTCTGAGCTCTCTCCAATCTGGAAAAACATCACACACACAATGTTATCATTACAGCATCTGTTTACCACTTACAAGTACATCACATTTCTCCAAAATGTATTGGGGGTAGATGGGTGTTTTTGAGTTGATGGGGATTGCTAAATCTTCACTCTTTTCAATTTACAGAACCAAAATGAATTTAACGTTTTTTGGGTTATTTAAAAGATATTAAAAAGATACGCATAACTGTAAAAACAAGTGGAAACCACATCTTTAGGAAAAAGTTAATGCCTTGCTAGCAGCTGCTTTCTTTTTTGTTGTGAATGGCAGGGTCATATTCAAGTTGTCATCTGCTTTAGTAATGTCCGCTTGCAATTTTATAACCTTGAAATGTTAATAACCAAGAAAATAAATTGGTGTTGTATCAATATTTATGTGCGAGGCAGAAGCACGAAACAAAGAAGCAGTGAACCAAATTATCCATGCATATACTAGAATATAGCCAGGTCTTTATATACAATTTTATGAATGTTCAGAACCAAAAGAAATCTTTAAATTTACATTGTACAATATTATGGTATCAAAGGGAAGAAAAGAACCATTGTCTGCCTCCATATGTCCATGTTTTCTATGTGGTAGACTTTAATGTTATGGATGAAAGAATTCCATGTTCCCCGCAGACTTGTGGGCGCAGGTGTAAGACATGCACGGATGCACACAGTCTGATTGAGCATGTTTATAGCACACCTCCCATAGTGCACTACATCCATCATTGTACTGTACTACACTGAACTTCATCACTGACTCGTTTCCATTCTACAGCAGCAGATTTCTTATGCCGAATTGATAGTTGTTGGTAGTAGCAGTATTGTCTGTGCATGCAAAAGACCTGCGTTAAGTCATACAAAAGTACACATTTTTACGACAGACCTCCAATAGTGCACTACATCCATCATTGTACTGTATTACTGAACTCCATCACTGACTTGTTTCCATTTTACAGCAGCAGATATTATACCACAGCAAATTTTATATCCCAAATTGCTAGTTGTTGGTAGTAGACTGAGGTATTGTTGTGCATACAAAAGACCAGCTTTGAATCTTACAAAAGTATGTATTTATGACAGACTTCCCATAATGAAGTGCCATAATGTTTCATCCACCATTGTACTGTATCACTTTAGTTCATCACTGACTTGTTCCAATTTTACTGCAGCAGATTCTATATCCTAGCTTTTACGTGTGTTTTTTAAACTTTGTGTTTAGCAATCGAGTGCAGTTCTCAAAGATTGATAAGTGTAAAGTACTGTAAAAATCAAAGTATTGCTGTGCATACAAAAGACCTCCAGCATTGTAACACACTGGTGCACTTGTCATTACTGACTTGGTTCCAATTTTACGGCTGCTGCAGATTTTATACCCTAGTTTTATGTTTTTGTCCAGTGGTCGACTACAGTTGACAGAACTTTGTCGTTGGTGTGCATGCAAAGAGACCTCATGGCAATTAAAAATGATGGATTGAAAAGTTATTTTTAAGTCTGAAATTGTTGTTAGTAGTAAATAATATTACATATAATTCACAAACACGGCAAGCTAAGAATGTTTGCAGATTCAAGTGACCGATCTCAATTTTTAAAATCACATCTTAATCAAGCTTGTCACAATGGTTATTATGTTATGGTCCATCTTGTATAATTAAAATTCACATTGCAAACTACTTGTACACCATGCCCGATGACCCATTCAATGGTGTTGAATGTTGGTTTGCCAACTGAAGTGTCAGATTTTAGAGCATGTTTTCATCAGGCTAATGTCGCATTGGATTACGGTCTTTCTAATCATAACACATTTTTTCTAATCATAACACATTTAAATTCACAGTACCAAATTATGTATTCTGATGGCAATCTAAGTCATTTTTACATTTTTAGTTTTGTTTGTTTCATTTTAGGCACTAGCGCCTGCATACACAAATACAATATAATTCTATACATTTAAAAACAGTGATCTAGTACTTTGATTTTTTTTTAAAGACAACACGTTTGTTTGAATCCCTATTCTAGAATTTGCCCTCCTGAACAGGCAACCTTTGTACATGTACAGGCAATGGATGATTGATTCCCTTGCCATGCTGACATCGTTACGTGCGATCTTTGACCTGACAACGGCACCTGAACTCAGGTGTAATTCTTCTGTTTGTTTTGTATACAAAAACCAGTGCCTGCAGGCATCCCTGTGGTTCAACTCAGAGGAATGTGGGCCATGAGAGAAAAACAGGCTGTATGTTTGAATGTGAGGTACAACCAGATAATGTTTTTGTTAACCTGGTTGTTAATGACTGGTTCACAGGCATATTTGCAAAGTTCCCATTTTTTTAAAGTGTTCTAGGCGTAGGCGAACTCTTTCTTAATTCTTAGGGTAACAAACTATGATGCCCATCCAACCAGATATGTCTGTCAATAAGATTCAATAACACAAACAAAGAACTTAAGTAGTAACACTTCAGCTTGATGCCCAAGCCTGCCATAAAGGACATACATGAACTAGTTTATACAGTATGGAGTCATCTGCTATAAATGTACAATGTGACTGTATAGCACCATTTGAAAACAGACTTCACTGTCATGACTGGCTGCTTTGTAGAAAAATATTGCCAAAATCTTTGCATCTGTGCCAGTGCCTTTTCACTGTAAATTTAACCCTATTTTCCCATTCTATATTATGAATATGGATTATTCGTAATTTATACATCTAATCCATAGCTAAACATCGTCAAGATATTTTAGATGGGGGGTTATATAAGAGCTTGAACAAGCCATTGTGTCTTTTCTACCCGCAGCACATTTTCTCGTTTTTGCGATTGTTTATGCATACCGATAGCAAATTGCTTTTACTATGTGTGCAAAGGAATAAAATCAACTCAATCTGTCATAAATTCAGTTTATCTTCCTGTCCTGATGTAATTTCCCTCGTTCGTTTCTGTTTGAGTGTTTACAAATATCCCCAGCTGAGTACATGGGAAGCAACCTCAAGCCAACCGCCACATCTTCAGAAAAGATGCTGGATCCACATATTCCCAGGGAGTCTGCCATGATAGCGATTTTGCCCCGTACCAAAATCGCTATCACGGCAAACTCCCTTTCACAGCAAACTCCCTTCCTCGGCAAACTCCCTTTCCCGGCACAAGAGAACCCAGCCAACGTTGAAAATCGTGAACCAACACACACACCCCACCTTCCCCCACCCCCCCCACCCCCCACCCCCCCACACAAACACACACCCTCCCAATAAAACCGGCCCTGTTCGAAGACTGCAACGGAGTCTAGAAGATGTGCGGTTGGCTTGAGGTTGTCCTCTCCCATGTACTCAGCTGGGGGTGTTTGTAAACACTCAAAAAGAAACCTGCAAGGAAAATCCCCTCAGCTGGTCGGCTGTCAACACGGACCAATCAGCAAGACCTTCTGTTTGACTCTGTTGGCAGAGTGCACATCTCAGTAATAAGCCCATGTCAGGCACCAATAACGGTCCTCGTAATTGATCCAATTTGGCCGGTCTGCCAGACACAAACTTAGTGACCATGCAAAGGATGTCTAGACCGAATCTGTCTTCATTGGAAAGTATTTTATTTGAACTGGTTGTAGACATTTGGTTTGCGTATTGTATTTTTACTTTTCATGATTGTAATTTGGGCAAACTTGTAACCTTATAACAGTTTCCTTCGTACCCTGTCTAATACTTACAACAGTTACTATCATTTTCCTGATGTAATTTTAGATTGTGCATAGTGATTAGAGTTCAGGTGAAAGCATAATGGGGTATAATAAATCACTATTCAACAAAAAAGGCTTATTTTCACTTATTTTCACTGACTGCAGTCAGGAAAATGCATTCTTGCAAGACAATCATAATTTTGATTGACAAATAGTATTTGATCCTTTCATATATCACAATAGATCTAAGTATTCTTGGTAAAGAAATATTCGTATTAACAATAATTTAATAAATACTAAGTATTTGATTCTTTCATATATTGTCTTATGTGACGTCCTTGAACAATCTAGCTGCTCTTGGTAAAAAAAAAAAAAGATTATTAAAGAGAGAAATGCCTCAATTTTAATCATGTCTGACCTAGATATTTTCCCAGACAAACAACAACACAGGTGACCATTTGTTTGTTTATTCATAAAAATTCAAATCGGTCTGCTGCCCTCATGTTACCTTCACCAGAATGGCAAGGTTGTTTTATATTGTTATTGTTTTCATTTTCTGAGTGTACGAAATGTATCAAATTTTATTCCTTTGTCAATGGTAAAAGATTATGAGTTTTAGTCAAGTTGATATAGAAATGTTTGCGTATAGTTCAGGAGTCTGGGTCCTATAGAATAAACTGTCAAAGTCAATTCCTTTCATCATAAATTTTACAAAAATCGGTCTCTTTTATCTTAGTCATTTTCTCAGCTATGATTTATTCATAAGTTAAAGCTAGCAGAGGTCCAATTAACTGAGCGGTGAAAGGTATGGATTAATGAGAAGCTTAATGTCGTGTTTACAGGCTTTTCACAGATATTGTACTGATAGGCAAATTGTTCATTCAAGCTTTGCAGAACAGTGAACGAATACACAAGTTTTCTGAATTTTTTAGCTACTTTGTGGGATCATTATGGCATAAATCACTGCTTTGCATTGAATTTGTTTTAATGAATAATTTTTTAACCTATTCAGTTTTTACCACCTTTGTCAAGGGATGATCAATTTTGTATGAATATAAAACAGAATATAAAACCTTTGACGGAAAATAGCACAATAAAAAATGTAGGGTTTAGGGTTATATGATATGACTCTCAAGCTCTTGCAATGGTTGTTCTCTCAGGGGAATTACTGTAATTGGTCAGGCAGGCAAATTTCTATTGTTCAGGAGAAAACGATACAGGAGTTATTGTAGCATTTTGGTCATTGACAGGAATAATAAATTCAGGCTGTACATCTCACCAGTGTGTGGATCTTTCCTCCCTTTAAGGTGATCTGGAACGTCAGACCGTCAGCGTGGTTGGCCAGCTTCCTCACTGACTGAACCTGTAAGAAAAGGAAGAAAAAATTCCTCTTAAGTATATGGTACAAGTACTGGCAACAATGTTGGCTGGGGAAACGCAAGAAATACCATTACTAATTGATAAGTACCGGTGTATCATGGCAGTGTAGAAGACTTCACCGCCCTGGGATGAGTGTACCACTGATAAGAATCTGCCAGTAATCTTTATTTGAGTCATTGGCCATGACAGGACATATTTACAAGACAAGCCCGGAGCCATTAGCGGAGGGATGTTGGAGGCGTTTTGAGCTGAGCTTGTACGCTTAAATTGATCTGATATTTTTCAGGTTGTCCCTTCTTAAAGTCCCAGGGGTACATTCATATAAACCTTCTCATAGATATCATACAGTATCCAGAATCATATTGCTCTATCTCGAAGGGTTTTTGGACAGAAAAAATCTTAATGTACTTATTGCTGCCTAATCTTAATTGAAATCTTAACACAGGAAGATTTACAGCCCAGGTCCCAGAGCAATGACTTTTACAGTGCCTTGTTTTGAGCAACTAAGCGGTATGATATATACAAGACATAATTTTCTGGAATTATGCAAAATGATGCTTAACATTCAGGCTCTAGCTACCAACTGTCAATGGAAAATGTTGTCAATTTTGATGGACAAAAATTGGAAGTTTCCAATTCTCAATGAATGATGGAAATTTGTAAGATATGAACAAGAAAATGGCAAAAAAAATGTTCTTTGTACGATCTTTCCAACAGTCATAATTGGGATGACAGAAAAAATCATTGACAAATTTGCTTAAGCCCTGTTAAAGTTGCTTGTACATGTACATAATTGTTTGTATTGTTTACATGGCGAGCATTAATGTCAATCCTACAGGGCTTGCCTTTTCTGAAATATGTATCTTTCATCAAAAGGTAGCAATTACCTCTATTGTTTGCTGTGAGAGTGCCCCCATAACATCTGAGCTTTATCCACATTATCATAATGAGCACCAGCAGGGGTTAGATAATTCCGTCACCTGCCCCCCACCCCCACCTGAGTCTCAGCAGCCATCCACTCTGTTTTATTGCTGTGAAAGGCCTGCTCCTAAAGAAAACCATCCACCTGAATTGTTGAATATTGTATTAGAAACAATATTCCAAGCCATAGTTTAACTCGAGCAACTGGACATGATTTTGGAAATGGTCAGACATTTCAGACAGCATTCGCTATCTTTTGTCAGTGACAGTGTATGAACTTCATTGCCTTATGAACAATGTTGAACTGGAAAAACATCTCATCTATTCCTTAGTCTTATTGACTGTTGGAGCACCATAGAAGATATGATACTCGAGCTCATTTCAGTGTTATCTTGCTATGTACAGGAAACCTTGCCTTAATCCTGCTGCTCAGTTTATGATCATGACATTTGTCCTAAATCTTTCATTTCCCCTTTGACAGTTCTGTGTTGATAGGTATGAGGACTAACAGTGCAACCATAACCTACATGAACATATATGTATGTTATATACAGGACCATCTGTATACTATTAGGATCCCTCCTTCCTGGGATGGAAATTTGCTTTTTGGAGAGAAAATAATTCACACATGAATTGATGTATAATAATGAAAATTTATTTTCCTAAGCATAGAATGACAGACTTAACCACCACAATTAACAACATGAAGTCCCAAACAATGTCTGAGGAATACTACAAAGTGTTTAACAACTGTAACCTACATGGAAATGTGTGTTAACATGTTATATATGAGGAATCAAACCAGTGTTGATGGCCATAACCTTTCAAAGTCACACTCGAGCAAGTTTTCCTCCGACCTTCATACAGACATCTGTTCATGAATAATCCACAACATGAATTCTGCACCGACCACAAATTAGGCACGGCAGGCAGTTTGCAGAGACAGTCACAGCGTGTGCTGTGATACAAATTCTCTTAGCGATGGACGGCGATCAATATTTCATGGAGAAAAAATAGTGTATCGAGCTCACCTGGGTAAAATCCACAGAGCCATGGAGATTTTCGTCCTGTGGGAAACAGAATGAAGTTATATCGATATACATGTATTTAACCAGCTGAACATTCAGGCTAGATGTGAAGGAATAAAAATGCTTAAGTGAAGGATAGTTCGAACATCTTTATTATCTCCATGAGAAATGGAGCTATACTTTTGGGTGTGTCTGTCTTTCTGTTTGTCTGTTTGTGTTTCCAGATTTTTGTAGTCAGCATAACTCAAGAACCTCTGGATGGATTACAAAATGATATTTGATATTTGGGTAGGTGTTGGGAAGACGAATGTCAAGGTCAATTTTGACCTTGGTACTGTAGCAGAAATTCTTTTTTTTTTTTTTTTTGTATCCTGCAAGAACCTGAAATGAATACCAAAATTTAATGTAAAGTGTAGGAAGGTATTAGTAGTTGTCTTCAGAAGTGAAACTAAAATGGCTCCAGTCCAATCAGTTTTCTGCAATGACCCTATCTTAGGGGTAAACTTCAACTTCAACTATGATTCCTTGGATCATCACCTTTCTTGAGGCAGTATGTGATTAAATGTGAGTTTCACTTCTGAATGGCTACTTCCCCATTCCCAATACTGGTTTTCCTTGAGATTGTGGGAACGGAACACTTCTGTTTCATTTTGTTACTTCCAGCACAATTAAGCTATCAATTGTTTAAACATAAATGCAGGACTCTAGTAGCAGAACAAACAGCAGTATATCTCAAACCCTAAACACTGTAACAACTGTAAACTGCAAACTGGGTCCAAAGGTTGCATTCCTTTGACTGACAAATATTTATCGTCCCTCTCGCAATGCCAAGTGTCGGCTGATTAAAGTCCACTCAGCGTCAAAAACAAAATTTTGAACTCCAGCCTAGGAAATGTATAATCTTGAGTGTGAATATACTAGTGTAACATTATTCTTGCATTAGGTAGATACCCACATTAAAGGAGCCACCTTGTTCAGTAATTTTGAACTGTTGACATCGGAAAAGCCTCCAATAACTGTAAGAAACTTATCCCATACTACAACTTCTGTATTAGTTAGATAAGCGTTAAGTTATAGAACTGTAGTTATGTAGATGCCATACTTTGTACCCCGTACAGTTGTTGTGGAATAAAACTATCTATATTTCCTGTATGATAATTGCTGTCATTACTAATTGTATCAATCACTTTTCTTTCAGATTTCTTTGGTACTACTAAGTTATATCTATGTGCATATCATTTTCAATATTCACAAATTGCTGTAGCTGTTTTTGTTTTTGTTTTCCCAAATACTTATATAAAACTGGTACTACATGTAACGTTACATCCTAGTCATGCTTACCGATAAGTCTGAAGAAGTCTTGAAGTAGTTGAGTGTGTTGTTCTTCAGAACAAACCAGTACTTCTTTGGTGCCTTCAGTTTCTGGATAAAGGAAGCAGAGGAAGTTAAGACAGAGGACCCAAAATCAAAGAGGAACATTTCAGATCAATCTTTTCAAGTATGTTGACAATGATTATTCCTATGGCACTATGACATTTCTGTAAATGGATGCATGTTTTGGCACCCAATATCACTGAGCTATTCTGCCTGGGTGTGCCATGTATTGCATTGTCTGCAATAGTTTTGAATAGTTTCAATAGTTAATCTCAATAAATAAATGACATTTATGTCGATTTTTGCAGTACCACATTTCCTTCATTCAGTTGATGTGTACGGTATAACCCTGTCACAAAGATATAAATTTGCATAGAATTACTCAAGGGGAAAACCTACAATTAAGGTAGTAATGATGGGGAAAACCCAGGCGTGCAGAAGACAATTGGCTTGGGGGTAAAAAAGAGGAAGTGGATTAAGTTTCTCTCAAGTTGCACAACCAGTGAAGCGTTGTGCAAGACAACTTGGTTGTTTGTTTTTTCTTGGATAAAGTAAGACTAAAAAATGAGATCTTCACAATGTCATTTTTTGTCTTGAACATTAAAGCAATTATTGATATGTTTTACTATTTGCATCATGTATTTGCGTCAGATTAGACACCCTGAGATTTAACGTTTGCTATCAGTACTATCGTTGTGGGATATCACGGGAAATGAAGCTTAATTTTTTGCATATCATTTCAAATCAGTAGGCTGTAAAATTGGTGTGTGGAAGTTGTGTAGACGCCGCCGAAATGGTTTCTCCCTGCTCAATTACTAGTCCTCTACTGACGGCAATCACATGTGCTCTGTCTGCTCTCCAATCATGTCCGCCGCTCTGACATTTTCACCCCGCTTACCATACGCGTTTGTCATTCTTGTAGCATACATAAAAGCCAATATCCTTAACGAAACAAGAACATTGCGTGGTGCATTTCCATCATCATTTATACTGGTGCCTTTGTGTGCGGGTTTAATAGAACTTTGCGATCTGATGTAGAAAATGGACCAATATCTAGTCCGCTCACGTTCAAATAGATGAGTCTAGCGTGCTCGGACTTCAGGAATATTTTGGCGCCGTTTCATTTGCGAAATACGCAAAGCTGTTTACGTTGGGCGACGTCGTAGGAGCCAGAAATTAATACATATTCGCCTTTAAGTTACTTCCGGGTTGAGAGAAAAAGTTGTAAGGTTGGTCGATTGACGTCAAACAAATAATCTCAACGGTGGCTTGAAAAAGGCACTTACCATTTTGGCTTGCTTGGTGAGGAATCCCTCAAATTTCAGCTCGGGTTCCGGGTCTTCTGTACCCATTTCTGCGCCAGTTTAGACGAAATCTTTGGAGAGACAAACGAGCTAGAAAGGCCGTGGTTGTTAGCTGTGTATGCGATGACTGGATAGGTTTGTCTAACGCTGCACACGGACCGACTTTGCTATTTGGCTATCCGTGACGGGCGCAGGTGCACAATCATTTGGAGAAAAACGTCCGAACCACATCAGATCCTCCCGTTTGACACCACCATTTCTCTAAAGCCGAACACCTTCCTGATGAAACTGAAAGCACGATGTTTGTGCGACAAATAGTGTGTGCCTCCAACGAGGAAGTGAATGTGATATGACTGAGTGAAAGTGGGCCGACCGACGATACAACAACATGGTCTGTGCGGACCAGTCCATTTTCCGTGGAGGTTGATTTTTTTATACGCGTCCTTTCTCGTCAACATATTGCAGTTCTTCACTCTTACCAAATATCGTTTCGGTCATCGGAACTTTCAATGAAATTATAGGATACACAGATTACGCTATGCCGATTTTCCTCCAACTAGTCACCCCTATGAAATGGATTCTTCTGCCATTCCCCTGGGAGTGATAGACCAATTACAATTGAGCATCTGACGATGACGTCTGTGTGGTAGAGTCCATTGTTTGAATGGGTGTGACAGGATATACTTTTCCTGTGCAGGTTGCTAGAAATGCCCAATTATACTAGGTACGACTTTAATCTCCAAGCAGATTCTTCCGTGGCATAAGACAGTAACATAAGGTGGGGAAGGAGTTTAACCGGCAGAAGAGTAAAATTGGCCACGCGGATTTTATTCCTCTGCCGGCTAAACTCCTTCCCCACCTTAAGAAACTGTCTTATGCCACGGAAGAATCTGCTTGGAGATTAATACGACTCCACTCGGTTAAAATAACTTCCAGTTTGTTCTTGCTGTTTTTCTTTTGTTAAAAATGTTTTGACTGGACGGAGAACAAGAAAGGCTCACACACCGAGTTACTTTGTCGACGCTTTAAATCAAATATTTGTACTTACTGTCTGGTTATATCAATGATGTACTAAAGAAATTAAAACATTTGTATAACTTGCATAAGCTATAAGGCGATCAATGGTACTTCATTCTCCTACGCAGAGGGAACCAAAGACTTTGGTATCAGTGATAAACAGCAAGAGGTTCGAAATCTGTGCGGTTTATCGATAATAAACAGTAGGGGGTTTAGAACCGATAATCCGACTCGTAACAGATAAAGATCTCTTGCGATTATCTCCTGCACTCAGTAATGCCCTGGGGATTGCTGACTAATGATCCGGAAGGCGTAATCTGACGTTGATCAGATTTTGCAGATTTACCAGTGGCAGAAGACAGTATCAAAATGGCCAAAGCAGTATCCGGTTATCAGTCTACAAACAGAGATTGAGTCGCGCCTTGAAGATATACTAGTAGTAGTAGTCGGGATTTTTACCGGCTCGCTCCTCTCGGTAAAAATCCCTCGGTAAAATCCCGACTACTATATCTCCGCGACTCAACCTCTGCTTGGACAGTTGGAAAATAGTATCCGGTGACCAGTTAGGTACTTTGGGTGCTTTGGCCTTTTTGATACTGTCTTGGGTAAAGCAGTGTCCTACTATACTGTAAAGCAGTGTTTTACACTGAAGTTGGTGACCCTGTCTTGAAGAAAACTAAAATAGATAATAGATATACTAGTAAATTGTGCCATCGGTAAATCTGAGTCGGAGCACAGGAAGAATAGCAAACAGAAATGTCGAGCTAATTGTAGATCCAAATAAAGTCAAGGATCCGGTTTTGGAGGCGTTTTGACCTACTTCCAGTTTTGTTATACATGTGTACCTAAATAATCTAATTGATTATATAATATATGTCGTTGTTCTTTTGCCGGCACACTCACGGTACTGTAGCAGCTATACGGAAATACCGAATTGAAGTTTCCAAGCTGTGACAAGTTTATATCTGACAGACAAAAGGATATTTTCACATACCACATGTAAAGCTTTGCTTTTACTGGGTAAGGTATCCATAAAATAGAATCTGTGCGGCTTAACAAAGCTTCCGAACTAGAAATTGTCACAACGCCGCCATGCGGTCGACAACATTATTACTGTTTTGGTACCCATGGGAACAAATTGGCGTCTGTTCAGTGACGTCACCGGTCACCCATCAGCTGTTATGTGCATGGAGAAGCCAGACGCGTGCACTTGTAATAGATATTTTCATATCCCTATTACAGCGCAAGGGCAGCGACCTCGAGGCAACTGAGAGGTTTCACAGATCGTTCAGCGAATTTCATTAACTAAATGATTAATTAATACGCTTTGTTGTCTTTAAGTCATACTTCACATTTTGCTTTCTAAATTATGAAGTTTGCGTCATTTTCAAGTTCAATTCAGCGAGATGTTGAATCGGGGTCTCAATGGTTGACATGCCAATGGTGCCCTTTTACTGTATGACAATTACTTCCCATACTTCTGCTATCACCGCGCTGCTACTACTAGTGATTGATTTGACAGATAAGGTTTTAACGCTTTGTGTGCTTTATTGTCTTTACAGTGTAAAATCAAGGGTTAAAATCCCATTTAAATCGCAGCGAGGTCGCAGCCCGTGAAAATAGTGTCTTAAAGGTCAACATTCAAACGGTTTGACCTTAATTGCCCTTTGTGACAGATATTTCTGATTTTCTTTTAACTTTTGTCGGGTCGGTTGTCAGCCATTGAAACTGTTTTTGCTGCAAGTTTACAATCGCTGCCATCTTTTTGACTTTGATCACACGTGTATATCTTTGCACAATCAACATCATGCAAACTGCCATCATGAAAACTGCAAACAAGGTAACTTAAGATGTCCATGAAAATTTTATTTCATTTTGCACTCACGTAACTCTATTGGTCCAACTTTCTGTACTGACGGACTATCATAAATACGCTCGCAACATCACAAATAAGACGACCATCATAGGAAACGTGTTCCTACTTTTACACAGTGATTGTAATAAGATTCATGGCATTTTGGGGTGCATCATTTTTGCATTTCCCACAACGTTAGAAAATAACATTTGTGTACTTTCTCTCGACACTGGTCTCACCACATACATCTGTGCTCATAATCAACAATACAGTCAAATTTGTAAATAACAACCTTCTGCGGTTTCTGTCTTTAAAATAAAACATCTGTTGACGACTCTACGAGATAAAAATAATCGGCCATCTATCGTTGGTCGGTCCACATCGCGTATGCAAATATATATATACACTTGAATGTCTACAGCGACCACTTCATACAACGAAGTGATGACGTGTCACAAATGTCCAGGGAAAATACAATCACTTCTTTCCCGCCTTCTTTGTTGTTTTCTTCGCCTTGGTCTTCGCTGCCTTCTTTGCTGGCTTTTTCGCTGCCTTGGGCTTCTTTGTTGGCGTCTTCTTTGCTGCCTTCTTGGCTGCGGGCTTCTTCTTCGGACTCTTCTTGGCTGCCTTTGCCTTGGGTTTGGCTGCCTTCTTGGCTGGCTTCTTGGCTGGTTTGGCCTTCTTGGCTTTCGGTTTCTTGGCCGCTGGCTTCTTGGCTGGCTTGGGCTTCTTCACCTTCTTGACCTTGGGCTTCTCCTCCTTTCCGACCTTGAAGGAGCCGGAAGCACCCTTTCCCCTGACATGCTTCAGGTCACCTGCAATACAAGAAGGAGATGCTGGTTGGCAACGTGCCCACGTACGACAAATGTATTGTCAGAGAGTGTTTCGCATGTGCGATATTCAAAATTAAATCAAAATGTCTCAATTCTAGTTGTACAATCATGGGCCTTCTGATAGCAATGAAATTTCAACCTTTTATCATACAGATAGGCATTTACGAGTAGTCCACACTAAGTCTACACAATAGACCAAATGAAAGTGAATACGTAATCACATTTTCCACCAGGCTGCCGACCTCGCTACGATCGGATGTGCCAGAGCTCTCCACAAATTCCATCTATTTGAATGAAGGTTTTGTTTTCTTAGCCATACATTTATATTTTACATGCAATCATTATGAAGTCAAGGGTCACAAAAACAATCGGTTGCAGCGAGGTCACAGCGCGATCGGCGACCTAGCTAGTAGAATGGAAGTGGTCTAGTAGGAATTAATTGGCCTAGGAGTGAACTGACTGCCCGGCGGTAATAGCTGAATAGACTGCAAAAGACTGACTGAAATCCCATGGCAACTTATTTGTCCCTATTTGGCCAAATTCTTCTCATTTTTCATCCATCTGACACGTCTCCTTGGAAACTATGGAAGCGGATTGAAAATGAACACATTCTCACCGGACTTCTCCATGCGCTTGAGCGCCAGTTTGAGGTGCACGTTGGCCTGCTTGGCGTTGTCGATCTTGTAGTTGGCCAGGATGTACTTGAGTATGGCCTGTCGAGAGGAGCCGCCTCGCTCCTTCAGGTTGGAGATGGCAGCCTTGATCATCTCGTTGTACCTAGACAAAGAAAAAAAACAGGTCAAATTCGGGTCACATCCGCGTTACGAGACACAAGACAAAAAAGCAGGAATCATATTAGTAATAATCAACAAATCAATGATACGAAATATATCATATAAGATAAATATCAATCAATTACATGGCAAAAAGCAGGTATCAATTTAGTAATAATTTTAAAGATTCAATGTTCAATCACTAAATTTCATTTACAAGTCAGTTTGGCATTGAAAATAACCGTCAAAAGCTTTCCAAAAATGGCCTGCCTTTTCTTTCGGCATTATTTGTTGTATTGAAGAATGAAAAGTAAAAATCAGCCAATTAAATGAAACACTCTTATCTTCGGAACATAAAAAGCAAAATAGAGAAGAAGAAAAAAAGGAAAAAGAAGCGAAAATAGCCAGCTTATATTTAAAGCCAGCGAACAGCTGTGATAATCCCAGACTAAAACAGCTGGGAAGCCGCTCACGGATTTCGATTGAAAAAAAAAAAACAGCTGGAAAAAAAAAAGAAATCAAACAGCGCGAAAAAAGTCAAGAACACCCGGAAAAATATCACCATCATAAAAAAAAGAGAAAACGTTTAGTAAAAACCCTGCGTACTTTGGATGACTGGCGGGTGCCTTGGGCTTCCTCGCCTTCTTGGCCTTGGTGGGCGATGCCGCTGAGTCCGACATGCTGGCAGGCTGCGCTTCCGATTGGCGAGAGGAGAGCTAGGGAGAGAAGAGAGGAGAACGCAGACGACGCTTGGCGGATCTGGAGTGAATGGAAAATTTGAATGTTTGGTCGAGCAGACGACGGTCTCGTGGCGTGCTGAGTCTGCGTGTGATGCCGAGGGGCGCGGCCACCTGGATTTAAATACCCGCACTGCGGACCTCGGAGGAAACACACACAAACACATGGACGAAAATGGCCGACCTGCACACTAGCTGTGTTTCCTTGTCGGTATGTACCGCTTTCTTGTGGCTTTCTCGTCTGCGTTCTAGCCTTGACTCTTGTGCTATCGCAATGGCAAGATTTTTAGCTTTACCGTCGTGGAAGATTTGGGGCTTCACCCTCGATGCCAACGAAATGCGAGACAACTTTCGGCGATTGGTAGGGGTGTGAAAACACCATGCACCGACTATAATCGTGTAGTGTTTACTATTACGGCAGGGATCGCGCTTTTTAGTATTTTATCCTTGAAGCTAAATACCTCTACTACTAGTAAGAGCATAAGGCGGTCTGTCCGTGTGTATTGGGGGTGAAAACGGTGGCTGAAAACATAGGGTAACAAACACACTTCTGCCTGTCCGCCATCTTGCCCTCCACTGCTATATCCACCAAAAATCCCAAATTTCCCCAAAATAGCTGAATTTACACTAAAAATGTTGGTGGGGGTTAGAGGAGGACAAAATGGTGACATATAGGTAGGTTTTTGCCCGCCTGGGTTCGCTTTGGTGGCGGTTTTTGAGCGCCTCAAACTTTACGTGTTGTAATGAGATTCAACTCGGAGATCTGTCAATTTGTCTCTTGAATGCAGCTATGGAAAATTCCTTCATAAATCTCGCTGTTTTCTCTAATTGTGCAGACTTAGCTGACAACACACATACTGCATGTGAAAGTATTAATTAATCTACGTACTTAGTCTCAGTTTTGTTGAGATTGTAGGTGAGGAAGTTTGTAAATCGCCGGGAAAGACAAGGTTTGGGTAAAGTACAGCGCTTGTGACGCGTCACCATTTTGGTCGTTAAGGTCGATTTCCTGCTGCTACAAATCTGCAAGGTTTTGCCGAATTTCGCGAAATCCTGCCGCTTCCTGGGCAAAAATTAGTTTCTAAATTATTCCAGGACATGCACAGATTGACATATGTCAGTTTGGATCATTTGATGCGCTGTAAAAGTCGAATTTTGAGGGAATATTTATTTTGGATTGAGGACGACGCTCTGCCATCGCGTCATCCCTTCTCGGTCGCCATATTTGCATCCACCCTTTTGACCTTCTCTGGTGGAAATTTCGGCAGAAACAGGCAAAAAGACACAATTTCTACCGATTATTAGATGTGTGCTATATCAAGGGTGTTATCTGGAGCTTTGTGTGCCACAATTTGGCTGAGATTAGTTGATATTTGGGCGGAAAGGTGCGTCTTTGCACAGCAGACAGTGCCGCTCCGCAAGCTGCACAAAGGTTGTTGTTGCTAGCTGCGCGGCTTCAAATCCAAACACTGGATTTTTCCAAGTTTTCCGCTTTATTTTCAGGAAAACTTGTAATTTCTTTGCATTTTCCCGAGACTAGTGTATTCCAGAACAAGCATGCCTAATGTCAGCGACGTTGGTTTAGGATAAAGCGGAGTATTTTGCGTTTTATCCCGGATTTTGTGTCAATCTAAAGGGGGCAATTACGTCTGAGTCTGCGATCGTATTTCTGCCTGGGTAGGGTCCGGCTGTTACCTTTACTCCGCCATTTCTCATGTTTGTTTGCTTGTATTGCAAAGTAAATACCTTTTATACTTCAACACATTAAAGATAAAGACAACTGTGTATATCTTTGTCCGTCTGGCTTCGTTTATTGTAATATTTCTTTCATTTCTGCTTTTTGCAGTGTCCGCCAATTGGGAGCAGGCTTCCATGGCTGGTGCTTGCGAATGGAGGAATGCACTGCCGACTACCTCACACGGGCGTCCGCTCCGACCAAGAAAGTTAAGAAAAGTATCGTTCATGGACTTAGAAAATCTTAAATAAAATCACCAACTACAAATCTTCTTCTTCCAGATGTGTACTCTGTCATTCTTGACAGTGTGGATGTTTGTGATGTCATACTTGTAGTATTATTTGTAGACCAGGGATTAGAAGGATCCAAAGTGCGCTGTGATTGGTTGGGAGGTCCCGTCGCACAGACCCTCACGTCCAAGTCGGTTTGCGACCAACAGCGACATTCCTGTCGCCCCTTCTTACTATATTCTACCCGACAAATTCTCCGAATGGGCCGCACTTTGCTCTGCCTTCCTTCCGGTAAAGGTTTCATGTAGACTGAGCCAAAAGTTGACCTTAGTGCAACACCACAGCCCTGCCATGCGTATCTTTATGGGTATAGTGCCATTTGTTAATGCAATGGCGCCCTTTAAAAAGCATTTAGTTCTCCGCTAATGCGGTAAATGACGAAATTAAATGCAAATAAACCTATGAAGTTTATGAAGTAAGACACGGATTTTATGACTTAACTACTGCCTGCATTGTCTTAAGAAAAACAGTTTCAGAACACCGTGGAACGTGTGAATAGACGTCTGGTGTACAGTACATTTTGAAGTAAGATTTTGAAATAAAGCATTATGAACTCTTCAGTTGAACCTCCATCGCCTGTCTCCTAAGAAGTGTATACACGTCTTTGATGTATTTTGTACATCAGCTTGGTTCCGTTGGAACAACCTCCCATCCAATACGTGTTCTTGCTTTGTTCTACATGTACCCAGACGACGGATAAAGAGACCCTCGTACTTATAATGCTAGCCAAACAATAATGTTAGCTGTCAGATGTTCAAAAGTGTACATGTACTGTATCTTACCGTAATGTTAATTATTCTCTAGGCGTCATTTATGCATTTTGTAATGTTTAACGTGATAATATTCTGCCCACGCTTTAGGAAAACATAAAGGTAATTTAGATGAATTTTTATTTACTTACGCAAGGTGTGTACATAGTAGGCTCGAAAATGATCTAAACGAGATGTTGAATTTCAGCTAAAAAGAAACGAAATCCCACTTTTGATGAGGCAGTATATCGGGCGATACAAGAATGTATGAAGGGTTTTGATATGATGTAAGGGATTCCTGTAAGCTACATTTCTTTCATCGAACCGTTCAACGTGTTCTTTTGTTCGATTATAAAGAAACCTTTGGTTGACCTCCCGGCATTATGTGTGTTGCTGACAAAGCTAAACTTATCTTTACATTATTGATAAGGTCATAAACAATCCACGTGAGGTTGTAAAACTGGGTTCGACGGGAACACCGTCTGATTCGATTGGGCAGCGCGTTAATCATTGTATTACTGGAGATTTATTTTGATTGCTCGAGTATGTATAAGTATTAAGACAATTTTCCAGTTGCTCATCAAATCGGGAAAGGGGCTGATTGTCGTCGGAACGTAGAATGCTTTTCATCCTTGACTTATACGATATTGACAAGTCAAGAGCAACGTCTGACGTCAATAGTCTTTTCACTGTAGTTCGGAAACGAAACGCAGGATTGTTTTTTATTACTACATGATTGCCTTTGGACTTCCGCCTATTTTGCGTATGTGTATCACACGTACGCATTATATTAAGTATAATGTCTGAATCGTGGGAAAAGTGCAGACGTGAAAGCAGCTAATCGATTTATTCCGGATAGTTTGTTTACCGACGGCAGAAATCACGCGTTGTCCCACCGACCTCTCAACCCTTTACATCGACGCGGAGTTAGTGAAATATGGCCACACTACTATTTCCTAGTCTCTACCAGACTCCATAGGTCGCTGGAAAAACCGCAGAAATTGAACAAATAGAGGAATAATAGAGGAATAAGTCGGTAAGAGTATAGCCGGCTCGCGCGCTGTTCCCTAGCCGGCTGTACTTCTCTGGCCGCTTATTCATCTATTTGTTCCATTTTTACGGGTTTCCCAGCGACCTACGGAGTCTGGTAGAGACTACTTTTCCCCCTAAACATCGCGTCACAGTGATTTGTAAATCATCAGTGCCGGTAGACCAGACGCCTGGTCTCAGATGCCACCGGGCGTTCCCTCTAAAAATAGACGTCCCCAATTGCAAGCGGAGACAAAATGATATCGCGCATGTTTTTGCTTTTAGGATTGAGAATCCGTGATTCCTAATCAAACCTTTTTGCACGGAACATTCCTGATAAAACTTTCTGCACGTAGCAACAAGAACACGGAAATGCTGTGTATTTTAGTGTCATCATCAATAGTTTTAGTAGCATAAACATTATCTTTTTTATCTATCAAAATAATTACGACGCAGTTCAATTGTCCACTGGGACCTAATTAAAATACGTTAAATCAAAACGTCCTTTCACAATCTGTTACGGCGTTCTTGACGTAGATTGCTGGAGCTGCGAACATGAATGAAATACTGGGACTTCTACTTGCCTTCAACAAATGTGAAAGGGGCAAGTTTTTATTAGAACTCACCAATACTCCTTAAAGTAACGCGTTTGACATTCTACGTACACCATGCTGACATGTAGAGCTTGGGAATTGCGTGTGAAAAAGTAAACATGTTACCATAAGCGGATACCGCATTTACGCAGACTGTTACAGTTCTGTGTCTAATGTAAACAGCTGCTTTCGATTGTTCTATTTTCAATGTTTGGTAATTGATTTGCCCTTGTTTGCCTTGTTGCCTGTCGCCACAAATCAACACAAGTTGGAACCATTTGTGATTATGATCAGATTTCTGATTCGTCCTTTGTGATATAATTCCGTTTTTTTTTTCTGTGGCAAATCAATTGGATCGCAGATCGCTTTATATTTTCATGAACCGTTGAGTTTTCCCTTGTGTAAGTAACAGTTTAACTTCTAAAAGGGCCGATTGATAAGTGCGATCGATATTTGTGGTTACGAGACAAATCCAAAACACTGATGGATAATAATTATAGCTACCCAAAACCGATGTATAAGGTATGACGAGAAACAGGTTGCATATGTTTTCAGACTTTTAGGCAAGTTTTTTTTCTCTTTTACTTCTTGTCGCTTCCGTTGAGAGCATTAGCGATCGTTGGGAGAGAACCAAAGCTAACAAGGTTGGACTCAGGCGATATATAACTTAGTAATAGCCCCAGCTAGCGCATTATCGATGCGTTTTGCAAATCTGTTCAAACGTCATTCTGCTGATATGGACACTTTTGACAACTACAGTGTTATCAGTGTCCCGTTATAGGTCATATAGTGATAATCGTGCGCGTAAGTCATGAACTTGAAACGTAAACGTGAGAGTAACATTGAAGCTGCATGGATTCAATCACAGTCAACACACAGGCGAGTTGCTTCACCGACGCTGACGTCAAGCATGTGTTTAGGGTATCAGCGAGTGTGCACGCCGTATTTTGGTGACAATATTGGACGGAAGCCAACCCGACCTGACCTCAAAAATCTCTTCAGGCCAGTTTGGTGTCAAGGCTTGCCTTAACCTCGCCCACACCGCTAGAGGGCGCTTTTGACGCGGGCTGGTTCTATACTCAAACTCAAAGCAGGGCAAGGGCAGGAATGCACACCGTTAAACGAAATATGAAACCTTATGAACCACGCTAAATGGGTATAAAGTGAAGAGGATAAATGCAGTACATTTACGAATAGAGGTACGGAAAACATCAGTCCCTATTTTAGTGGAAGGGAACTTCTTTATGTTTTGTTCACTACATTTTAGCTCTTTGGTTGCTGGAAAATACTACTTTGACTCATGTTTGGTTAAAATATATTAGGACGCCACAAGAACTATCTCCGTCTTACGTTTTTAAGACACTCGGCAGCGTTGCAATTATCATTGAACTCATGTATAACTTATAGAAAGGCTGATTTTTTTGCTCACTCCATCCTTAGTACTATAGTTTCTACCAAGGAGCTTTTATGATAAAAGCTCCTTGTTTCTACCAAACTTCCCTTGAAAAAACAACTTGTAGAAATCGGCCAAACAGGACACAGTTTGCCTTGGAGATCAAATACTTCGAACTAAAACTTTTTTTTCTGGCAAATCAATCCGGTCTCCATCTATTAAATGAAAAGGAACGTTACATCCCGTTTTCCTTGCATTCAAAAAGTTTGTTGTGGGTTTTGTTTTACGCGCCGGGAGATACCACTCTGGGGAATATGAAACTTTTTAGGGGTGGTCAAGCGTCAAATTAGAAAAGGTAAAAGATCGTACGTTAACAACGACAATATTCAAGGCATAATCATACTGAATGCATGCCATTATTAGCGCATCATTTCTATCTATCTATTCAATATGACTGTATTAGAATGATTTCTTGCAAATCTGAAGTTGTTTTTCTTGTGGGGTCGCCCCTGTATTTCCCAGAGCGCATGCCTGGTGACCCCACTTGACCCGCCCCAGGGGTGAGACCAGGCATGCTGGCATGAATGAGTGTGTTGTGATTTGATCCTCCGTTGGTGCAGCGGCGGTGTGTGTGTTTTCTCTCTCCCCTTCTTCCCTCCAGAATTCCACACCAAATCTTCTACAGCACAGTCCGCTGTGTGGACAGACCACGCGAAGAAACAGCCAAGAATCTGGACCGAAATCCCGGAGTAGAAACTCCGAGGTAAGCGTTAGTTCGCTGTTTTTAGTTTCAAATTCCCAAAAACTAGCATCTCCGTTTCCCAGCTGTTGTCGACCATGCTTCAGGAGTGTGGGAAAAGTTGCCTCGAAAAGTTTTGGTAACAATCAAGAGGGCAGGACACAAAGGCGGAACCCAAGCTCAAGAGGCTGGAACCTGAAAACGTTTTGCATTTGTGTGGCTTCATGTTGAAATGGTTCCATTTGATGTGCCCGTCTTGTCTTTGTTCTCAAACAGATCGGACCGATTGTTTTAGTTTATTGCCTAAGTACTGCGGAATGAATTATGCATAAGTGTTTTGTGGGTAGTAGTATTTCTGACCAAAGCGACGTTTTTTGTATCACCTTGAGGAATGCTGCTTTTTAAAGAATGATTCGTGGGAACATTTTATTCAGGTCTTGGTGAAAAAAGTTTTTTTTTTTTTTTGTAACTGACACTCCAAGACAGTCCAAGTCGTCATATTTTATCATTTTCCTTGATTTATTATTTTGAAAGTGTCTTTATATTTCTTACAAGCATAATTTAGACATCTTTATCAATGTTTAGTAATTTGCTCAGTCCTATATTTCCTATGTTTCTAATCAATGTATTCACTTCCAAATGCTGTCGACTTCAAACAGTCACGGTATGCTTGTGACACACATACAGTGTCCAAATAGTAAGTTCAAGTTATCCAACATTGCCAGCAAGCATTTCCTATCATAGTCAAACCAGCTACATGTATTTAAAACAAATCATTATACATCATCAAGAAATATTTGTTTTTTTTGTAGGTGTAGTTTTGACGTCATAGGAGTTGCCATGGATACTTGTTTTTTCTGTTTAGTTTAGAAGTTATTTATATAGGTAACGTTAAGTAAATCATGTAACAAGTAACAACATCTTCTGCCAATACTGTACAAGTGTGGATTCATATGCATGGTATGTTATCTCAACGTAGAATCTAAGGTAAAGTTTCACTTCCCATTTTGATTGACCTGTAGCTGTTAGAGGAAATCTTGTGGTCAGGAACACTTCCAGTCAGGAACTAGTCCTCTAAACACAGCTGCATGGGGGAAGGACTACTGTAACACTAGACATACTCAGGGTGTAATTTCTTGTGCCTCTTGTTGCTTGTCAACATCATGGCTTAGTGGAGGGGAGAGTACAAGTTACTGTGATCTTCTCTGTAAATGTTTACTTGTGAGCGCTTGAGCGAGGAAGGCTTTGGTACCTGCCGACTTGGACTCATCAGTTTCACATGGCCGGTCTCTGCTTGTGTGGTTCGTAATGAACTACTGTAAATGCATTTAAGTTTGCAGGGATTTAATTTTGCGGTATCAGGAAAAGGGACTTTTCGCGGTGGATTTAAGTTTGCGGTAACACCATAGACTGCAGTCTAATACCATAATAGAAAAATGTTCGCGGAGGTTTTAAGTTTGCGGTAAAGTGGTCACCGCCAAAACCGCGAACATTAATCCACCGCGAACATTTCTGCATTTACAGTATCCTCAGGGTCAGTCTGGCCCTGTGTTCCAGCCGACCGCCTGTTGGAACCATGTTCTTCACCGTGGAAGGCATGTCTGGAATGTTCCTGGTATGGCAAATGCAGGCCTTTGTTACCTCCGAACATTCCGTATTGCTTATGTCTTAGTTCTGACGTTTTTCTTCAAGGTTAAACGGTCAGTTTCTTTCCTTTTTATTCCCTGTTCTTTTAACGCCCAAATACATTGTGTAACTTACGTAGTCTCTTTACTCTGTAATTACGACTGAAATTTGTCAAATTGATTTAAAATGAAACCTTTGCTCATTTGAAATGTTTGTCAAGACATCACGATGACATCAGCAATTATAGATGAGAAAGTGTAAGTCTGAAGAATAGTGCAGATAAATGTTATTGGTGTCATAGCCTCCTTAACTCAAGTTAATTGGAAAAGAATCCACTTATCGAGAAGAGTAGACCTGGTATTGATTGAAAACAACCTGTGACAGGTATCATTGCACTTATTAGGTATAGAAACCCTATTACATTACAGTTTTAAACAACCGAAAAAAGTCTTGGTTGGTCTCAATCTTGATCTTGGCTGCTTTACCTCTTACCCTCCCCCTGACTCACAGTTAATGCATCCCCCTCTCAGGGGGGAGTGTCATTAATCTCTTTGATGATGGGTTTCCCCCAGTGGCTGACAGCACCCACCATTACCTCCTGACTAATGACACAGTTTGTGGAAAATATCGGACAATTATGCTGTTTTCTTGTAAGTGGGCACTTCCTATTTCTGGGAACACAGAGGGACTTCCTTTCAGTAAGGAAGGAAGAGATTGGGAGTTAGAACCCTGGAGGAAGGAAGTGAATCAGTCTTGTGAACTTTTTAAACTTCTTAAGGTCATCAAGTCTGTCCTCTACATCCTGTGTCACACCATTTGTCAGGTTTGTTATTGCTTCCTGCTTCCTGTTATAAAAATAAATACCAACATAAATGAACTAAAAAAATAGAAAATAACATAGGTTTGTACAAACTTGTTATTGCTTCCTGCCTTCTCAAAGTTTCTGTTATAAAAATAAAAGCTCGCCAAATCAAAAGAATTAGGTTTGTCTTCTTGGACCCTGAAACATGGACAAAAATAGGTAACTGCAGTGTTTTTTTGTACCGTTAACTGGATCAGAAAAAGTGATTGAAAGTTTGATAGGACGGATTGTGCATAAAATTCTTGAAAGATTCCCCGATTGTTAAGCCTTGAGGAGAGCAACTCGTTCCCTTTGTGCCCATGTGACAGGTCCCTGCCCTGTCATCACGTCCGGGTCATGGGCTGTTGACCATGTAGAGCGGTCACCAAAAGGGCCTGTCACTTTGCCGCCAGGCGCGGGTACTATATGTCCAGTCCGACCCCCCACCGTGCCACTACTGCAAAACGGGAAATGTTCACAGTGATTTTATTTTTAACCTCTTCGAAGAAAACTTGAACCCTCTACGAACATTTCCCTGCATGGCAGTTTCATCTGCAAACTTAACACCACCGGTAACACTCTTTTTTATTCTATACCACAGAACACAAACCTTTCACTGTTTCTCTGTCAACCTTTGAAACATGCTGCCAAAACTATCCTGTCCCAACTATAAAGCAAGTCCAGTAGATTAATTGCTTCCTTATAGAGCCATCAAACAGAATAAATATTTCCCTCTTCCCACTCAGCACATAGTTTGTAATCCCAGGCCATTGCTTTGGTGATCAGCATCCGTTTTCATCCCCACACAAAAGGGACTGCAGCAAAGTGGACAGCTTCTCCTGGGAAAGCTGATAGCTAACAAATAATGTTGGCTGTGCTGCCCTTTCTGCCTGCTTGTTTTCAATTACAGAGCTTTTAACACTCTTGTGACTGCTACAATACAGAGGCTGGGGGATCTGGAAGTGAGGACAGTCAAGCAAGTATGTTAAATACTTCTGAAGATAGAGTTATCCAACTCCACTAGCTCTGAAATTTATACATGTATCAAGAAGATATAGTGTCAGGCTTGTTTTGGGCATATTTGTTGGTGTTACTTTACTGTTTTCTGGAGGTATTTTATTTGTTTTCTTGAGGTTTACTTCTACAGAGGTACATACCTCAAGAAAACGTCGAAAACACCTCCAAATGCGCTTAAGAAAAGCCCGCCCAAGTTCTCCGTTTGCTTGGAAATTATTTTGAAGTGAATTACTAATTGCTGCAGGTTCGTGTAAAAGACTGTTACTGTGTTTATTTATGTTTGAGGGAGCCAGTTCAGGTGGGGGTGTAAATTCTGGACACAACACAGGGCAGTTGTTTGGTTTGAATTCTCCAGGAGGTGAAACTGAACACCCTGCTGTCTGCTGTACCCTGGGTTGTGTGTTGTCCTCACCTAACTCACTGAATGCACACAGTGACCCCATTCACACTCAGAAAAACGATTCGAATAAAACATGTTATCCGAATAAAACTACCCGATCCGAATAAAACTTAGCAGTATGAACGCTCCCAAATCACTTGGATTTCATCGATTCGAATCCCTCGCGATCCACCTCGGGGAGGTAGATAGAACTCCGGGAAGTGGATAAAACTGCGCCGCGGGGAGTCTCGATTCGTACGATTCGGCAGTATGAACGCGCAAGTGGATAGGATTCACTTTAAGTGGATAGGATGCAACTTATCAGAGGTGAGTTTGCTCATTTAGATTAGAAGTTTTTCTGCCAGTCCGAGTCTGAAAATGTTCAAAGCACAATGTTGTTCCACCAATCATGGCTTCGCTCCCGCTCCCAGATCGTTCTGTCTGCCTCTCTGGTGGCGTACATCTGAGCTGTACTACAGCTAGCCCAATATGCAGAAGACTTTGTCGGTGAAACCCTCTCGCGATCAAAGATCGTCGATTGCGTTCCCTTCTACGACTACAGAACATTCTCCAGAGGAACAACAGCATCAAAAGTTCATGAGTTGGTGGATTCCCGCCATTTTGAGCTGTAAGAAATGACGCTACCCTTTGACCTCAACATAATGTTTCATTCGGATAAGACTGAGGGCGCACTAATCGGATTGCCGGAGACGAGTGTGAACGCAATTTTGGATCGGATAGAATTTTTTTTATTCGGATAAATGTTTTATCCGAATCGTTTTTCTGAGTGTGAATGGGGTCAGTATGTTCAAAATATTCGATGGAAGCCTGTGTGATAAAACTTTGAAGCCTGTGTGTGGTACGACTTTTTATCACCTGGTCAGGAACACCTGTATGAAACGTTATTGCGGCCCATGTATGACATAAACGTATGTATAATTCAACTGAAACAGTGGTTTGTTTGATAAAAATAGCACATATCTTTTTTCACCGTATAAACTTAATAAAAGATGAAGGTTTCTGTGGATTTAGTTAGCAAATGTCAGTTTGCCCTAACTACCTAATCTCCAAGCAGATCCTACGATGGCATAAGATAGTGCTAAACTGGCCAAGGAGTGTAGTCAGCCAAGAGCCTGAGGTGTACATTTGCCAACAGGCAACACACTCCTAGGCCGATTACACTCCTCTGGCAGCTTGGATACTTATTCTTTTGAAAGTTATGCTACGTAGGATCTGCTTGGAGATGACTAACTACCCACATCAACCCAAGAAGAGAGGAGGGCTAAACTGTCAGAAGGTAGAAAATATTTATTTACTGGTTCTATATACTATAGCCTTGGGCCACAGGGTAACAGGAGGATTAGGAAAACACTGTGGTATGGTAAAGACTATAAACACCTGATAAATCTTGATGATAAGGTGACATGGAATCAGGGTGGATTCCTAGGCAGGGCCATGTTTTCCTGGCTGGAGCCTGTTGTATGTCAGGGATGTGTTGATACATGTTTTGTACATGTACTGTACTGTAGTCAGCTAGTAATGGAATGGTCACTAGGGTTCAGACCAAGTTAAGCATTGCATTACCTCTCACGAGATGCAAGGATGTATCACTACCTTAAAATAGTGTTTGTTTTTTACTTTAGACTGTTTACCAATATTAGAACTGACTGTGTAGTTGTAACAGGGAAATGACGAACAAATAATGAAGGCAAATCTAACTTGTTATTACTCAAGTTAAATGCTGATGGATGACAAAGCATTCCTGTGGGTTTTGTGCCTGTGTTGAAATCAATTCAGAAGTCACACAAAAGCTGTGCAGGTTTATCTTGCATTTCCATATGTACACGAATTAGCCAGGAATCCTGGGGTATGAAATTGAAAAGGACAATTCCTTTTAGAAATCAATCAATCTCTGTCATAATCTGCATGCCTGGTGGGGGTTTGGACTTCTTGCCTCTTTTTGGCAAAGTGTAGACAAGATATTTTTTAATGCACTGTAAATTGTGGTGAAAACTTTTTATCCTGTTATCATAGCAAGATGTACTCTCCAAGCAGAGGTTAGGCTCCGGCTGTTTTCGGACGTTTTTTAGGCTTTTGTTATCAGGCTTTCTATTTTGTAAGTAAACGTTTTCTTTATGTTTCGCGGCTTACTTACTTTATAACAAACCTCTGCTTGGACAGTAAGCAAGATGGCCATATTTTGGGCTTACAGTTTTTTTTGTACCTCCCATGCCTTCCCCCAGAGGCAACATCCATGTGTACATGCTGTCAAACCTTCACAAGGAAGCAATGCAGTCCACTGAAGTCTGCCTAGTCTAAAGGCCCATAGCCTGGATACCATACCCCAACCTCAAAAATATCTTGCACGATAGATACTTGAGACCGGGCTGGGGTTTGGTAACCAGGCTAAAAGGCCCACAAACCACAGTTCTCATGTCCCAGGTCCCAGCTCGACATGTCACAGGTACTTATCCCACAGTAGACAGTCTGGCAGGGGCTTGACACCGGCCATTGTTGTGGTCTGACCCGGGAGTTGATACCTTTTCTTCACCGATGCCACAGAAACCCGGGTCTCTATTGTGGTCAGGCCTCTTCTGGCCTCTTCACTACGGTCTTCAGCTATTCCCAGCTTTAAAGAGGCTTCTATCAACTGTGTACTAATATCAGCTGACATAGAAAAAGGACAAACCATTTTCAATAAATGGAGGGAAGATGTTTTTACACAAGGACATGCTTGAAAAATTTATATTTCTATCATTATTTATATAAAACAATAACACATCATATATTTTTTTCCCCATAAGTGCTCAATGAACAGACTTATCTCTACATTTGGCATAGTCCCCTCCCCTTATTTGCAGTGGTCCAGCCCAATTCCCTAAGGCAAATCAGACCCACGCTACTCTGATACAGTAATAGTACAAACTGGTAGCACAACACACAGCAGTCACCTACCATCTTGAGCAATCTTGTGGTAAAGGTATGTGGCATTTTGCATCTCCATGTTATATCTACTGTTCACCAGGCCTGTCCACCAGAACTGTCCAGTCTGAATGATTCATTGCTCCCTAATTGTTCCTGTAATTGTTTAAAGCCCCCCTGCCCATGTGAAGCATGCTGTGTGTGATTCCACATGCCAGGTTTGAGAAATTACAGATGTGCCAGGTTTTAGTGGTACAGTACATGTAGGTCAGGTTTCTTGGCATTGGTGATATTGTGCTAAAGTTGAGCATATGTAAAGGTACTGAAGATAACCATATCAGGTAGCCTACATGATTTGGTGACTGCCAAACAAAACTTGCTGCACAGCAAAGTGTTGTTAGTATATCCAATCAGACCTTCAATATGATGTCAGGAAATAATCTGAATTGCAAAATAATATATTATAAGAGGTCAATTTGTTCCATATGTTAAGTACAGTAATATTTTGCTTTCTGGTAGTTTGGAAATATCCTAAAAATGTGTCATTCTTGTCTTGATTGAAGAGTGTGTCATTGTTTATAGACACCTTCTCAGCAAGCTGAATTTCACACCTTGATTTGCCAGGTAAATACCAAGACAAACAATCCCAGGGGTGTCTGTTGGGGAGTCAACTTGATCATCTGTCAACACATCGCCGTCCCTCTCCTGTTTGGTATTGGTTTAGTCCATGTTTTGTTTGTATGGGCTGTGCCAAAAGTTGTGTATGGGGGTGGAAGACTTTGCGAAGCAAATCTGACTGATATTGAAAAGTGGGTACAGGGTACAGCCAAAAAGTCTCACCATGATGTATTTTACAACGTACGTAATTTATGTGTGTGTATGACAGCTGATGGACTAAGGAAGTATCCAAGTATGTAACTCGTCCAAAATACTACATTCTGGTGTTGAGGCATCTAACGTAAGTCAATAAGTGTGTAGCATTAGATGTATAACCACAACACGTGACAACAGTCAAAAGAACAGCAAACCACACTCCAATTACTCAATACCTTACTGAGGTGGAGTTCTCATTATAGATTCTTCAGATTTTTGCTTTGAATCCTGGCATTCTCCTTGCCACCAAAGCTTGAAAGACCACATTTTTATTGAGAATAGCGGCATTGTTTTCTGGATGAGAGTGGGACTTGGCCGTGAATATTATGCGTTGAAAGACTATCAGATTTATGCCTTTGAATCCTGGTATTCTGTCTTATTGCCACCAAAGCTTGAAAGACTGCATTTTTATTGAGAATAGCCCTATTGTTTTCCATACAAGAGTGGGACTTGGCCATGAATGTTGATGTGTTGAAAGAAGTTCGCCACAGCTTGGTGTGTGTGCTGAGCCTTGAGTTGATCTTATTTAGCATCAAGGCAGAAAGGGATTAAGTCGTGGCCGACGTAGACTTGTTCTGATTGGTGCGAGGTTGTTACACACGCTCAGTCTGCCGCGGCAGTGTTTGTTTTGCTCGGACGCTCTGAAAGATTGGCGAGTGGAAGGTTGTGATTAAGCACTGCCAACAGCGAATGAAGTCTCCACAACACTGTAGAAGGTAGGAAAGGTGTACAACTTTGTGCTGACATACATATACATGTGTAGCTAAGCTTGTGATGTCTTCCTATGCTAATAGATAATGTCTGTATTCACCTGTTTTGTAGCTGTTCTGAACTGATTCCACTGACAAGGCTGCAGTGTAAAAGGGAGGTGTTTATTCTTGGCTTATCTGCGAGTTGTGCCATGGCTACCGAAGCATTTTCAATATCACAAAGAAACCCTGTGTGTACATGGGGAGAATTGTTACAGTATAAATGTAATTTCTGATTTCGCATACATGTATCTTGTGGTCCAGTGCCAAATATTTTTCCTGATTCAATGAATGTGTTGGACGGTTTGTAAAATGAGATGATAAAAACTGGGACAGTGCAGCATGTTATATAAAAAATGTCATAAATTACATTTTTCCCTCATGGTTGCCAGGCTTTTCAGCTTTGATATGCTCTTTAGATTGCCAGCCTTTTAAGCTTTTACTAGTACTATAATACCATGTGCCTGAGAGTGTATCAATTTGCCAGGAGCGTACAAAAACTCGAAAGGCCACTGGCATCCTGAGGCTAGTCATAAACTGCACTATCTACCAATTGAACATGTACAGCATACAGTAGTCTTTATGAAGCTCAGTCTGTATGGACAGTTGCCAGGGTAGGCTGGAGTGTCTCAGTCCTCGCTCCTCTAACTAGAAGGAACACTTCGGCATTGTTATTTGCGTACAATGGCGTTATCTGCCTTCATCAGGCTTTAGGAGCAAATTGGTCGTGAAACTGAAGCATCCCAGGTTGTCCTGGTGTTGATAGATAAAATACCTCTCTAACTATGTGGCTGTAACTTTTTAGCAACAAGATCTCAACTTTTAGAGACCTCTGATTGTTTTGAACCCTTCTACTGGAAAATGTGCTTATAGCTGTTTGCTATTATCTAGGTGATGCTCCATGATTCCATCCCTGGAGTTTATATGGCAAAAAGAAACCTGGAGTAACCAGGATCTTACTGTATCACTTTGTTAGGACAGAAAACAATGGTGTATATCTAGAGCTCAGACCGTATTACTTGGCAGAATTGGTTGATTAGTCACACTGAATGCTTGTTAAAGCCACCACCCATCCTGTGTGACATTAGCTGACAGCTTGACAGGGCATGTGACTATGTGTTGTAACTTGTATGTTACCATATAGGGTACGGATAGCCTTGAGAAACTCTGTACGCACAGAAGCGACTTATCCACAGCATGTGGAACCTGTCTGAATGTAAAGCTATGTAAAGACTCTGTACAGACAGGTTACAGCATTCCTCGCTATGGCTCGTACACATTCTGATACAAGTTACCACATACATCAAATAATTGACAAAAGTGGACAGAGTTGAAGTTACTCCTCCCTTTTCTCGTAAGCTTTTAATCTGTTTGCAGAGGATTTGAACAAATAAAACTTCTAGGTTGAGTGATTAAGATTGTTTTATTTGTAAGTGTAAGGAAAATTGTTATATTTGAATTTTTTTGTAACCTGAAGACCGGAAATAACCACCTGCAATTTGCATAAACATTTTCGAGATAGTCATAATATATAAATAGACACAGACAATTTACAACTATGTTGGTTGGAGAATATGAGATTCTGTATCATGGCTCACATATTGCAGGATAGCCTAAATTTTACGTGCTATTGAGCCCTGAAGAGCATTCTTTGCTGCTACATCGAGTGTGATGAACTTTTCTTTCTCCTTATCACAGGTTTGTGCAACAGATTACGACTTGAGGACCTGGACTGGAGCTTGACCACCCTGTAACAACAAGCCGCAGGGCTTTTCTATGATTTGGAATGGTCCGCATTCCTGCAGGTTGTTCCCACTGCCTTCTGTAAACCCAACAAGCCTCGGATCGCATCGCCAATGACCACGCCGCCACCCCGGGTCTCGCAGGACAGCTGTGTAGTAGGAAGGGACGCTCGGGGACCGTGCTCGCGGAATGGGCGCCATGGAGGGGGAGTGTTACTTCTATGATTTCTACGACTTCGGCGGGGGGCTCGGCAGCATGATCCGGCATGCGCCCGAGCTGGAGGAGATCACCATTCTTCCTGAGACGCCCGCGTCTCCGCTCAACACCACCACCACCACGAACACAAACTTTAACTTCGAGATGAGCGATGACGCCAGTCCGAGAGGCGTGTTGACGCCGGACATGATTCGGATAGAATATCCGCAACTGCCACTGGCCATTGAAGATGTAAGTTCTCTTCTTGGTATTCTACTGCCAGCTGTGTTATAAAGGGTATAGTTTACAAATAACCAATATATTGACAATAATTTGAATAAATCTTGATATTAGACTTACTTGTTTGAAATGATATTGATAATTTTTTAAAAGCAGACAACAAATTCAACCTAAGCAACACACTTAAAATGGTATGCTCCAGTAAAATGCTTTGTAGTCTGTACCATGCACTGTTCACATATATTATGAAGAATACCAGTAGAAAACAATAATAATTGCATTTTACTTTCAGATCAGTACTTAAAAGACAACTTGTCAGCCCTGAGTAACCATTCTCAATGTGTCTGTCAAACTGTACTTAATTTGCGTCAACCCCGCTGGCCTCTTGATTGGTTCGGGAGTTCGGTTATGAAAGTGTCTGTCATGGTGTACTTAATTTGCACCCATACTTTTAGCCCATTAAACAGTTTGGAGGTCTCCGTGTGACCTTTGCAATCAACCTGCTGCTCCACTTGTGTTTGTGAATCAGGGCTTGAAATTCGCATTTGGGAATATGTGCATAATGCCAGCTGGTGCAACTAACCTAAAAGTTTCGGTGTACAAAAGAAAATGATAAAATCATGTTGATGTATATGCAATGCTAGTTCACCTTTTCTGTAGGAAGTAATCTGTATCCATAATTGTATTTAAAAACGGGGTATCTAGCCTATGTCTATCATGTCGATGAACAATCAGTTTCAATTTGTAATATTTTCCAAGTATTACAGTTTGAAACCACTATCTGTCGACTCAGTAAAACCTAATCACAAACCTTACCAATTCTCTTGAGAGCTTAAATCTGAAATTATAAAGCTTGCTGTCTAACAAACTCTGTCATTTCTGACATTGACAACAATCATAATCTGTATACTAGTGCACCTGTATTTATATAATCCTACATAAATATCTTGGTGCAAGCACAGAAAAAAATTGGGTACACAGCTCCAATTTTATGAGCACAGAAGTGCATAATGCACCCAGTATTTCCAGCCCTAACAGTAACATGTAAACCCGGTGAACCCCACAATGCCCCAGTGTGTGTAGACTGTAGCGGCAGGTTTGTGGCTGGGGTGTTTATGTACCTGAAGATTACCAGGTGGGACTGAAGCTGCCATGTTGAGATGTTGTGGTTAAACTTTAAGCCACTCTCAAGTTCATACGAGCAGATTGAAAGGATTGCCTCATTCACCTTCCACTTAGCCTGGGTACCTTCCACTAGGAGTGGGTATTGGTACAAAAAATTCAGGTCCAGGTACAGAGGAACAGGTCCAGGTCAGGACCTGAACATGAACTTGAATCCCCAAAATCATGTGAATGCCTGTATAATCATCTGTTTATTTTCTAATGGGTCCAGAATTCGGTCCACTGATTTTTTTTCACAAGCCGTTTTTTCTGGACTGGTCCTACAAGAAAAAAGGTGCCCACCCCTACCTTCCACTTAAGAAATAGTTAAAGAGATCTACTAATAGAGCATCAGTAATCCCTAAGGTATGCATACTTCAGATACTAGCATCCAGGTGTTCTGGGGAAAGACTCGATAATGTCTGGGGGGGGTGGGTTAAAGGGCAGTCTTATTGCTCTTAAGGTATCCATCAGAATTATGAAAATCTAGTCTTGGAAAACCTCCTTTAGTCTTTGCATAACAGTTGCAGATAAATGTTTAGCCAAATTACTGTGTATCACCATTTCGTGTAAATTTGATTTGGAAAGACTTAAAATTTTCAAAAAATCTTATGTTAAAAATCAACTCTGTTACAAATCAATATGCACTTGTCGTTATTGTACTTGATTTCTGGCATAATCATCATAGTTACTGACACATTCTTCAGGTTATTTTTGAGTTGATGGTATATTCAAAATTCTTATCTTTCCATCTCATCTCACTTCCTTCTTTCGGAAGTACTGTATTGTAAATAACTGTTTGTTATGTCAATTATACCTCCACTCTTGAAATGCCATCTGGCAAAATACCTGACAGAATGCCTTTGTTCAATCATGTGTGTCTTGTGCCCTTACAGTCTTTGATGTCTTATGATATTTTGAAAACAACCTGATCAGGTATCAGTAAAATACCGGTTACCAAATTAGGGCATTTCAGAGCAGAAAGTTCAGAGAGAGCAGTGCGGAACAATTTGAGCCTTGGGTCCTTTTGATATTGTTATCCACCTCCCCAGGTATAAATCATTTCTGACCCCTCACCTTTCCATCCCAAAGAAAGTATTCTTGTGCTCCTTTGGAGACAAAATTTACCAATACAGTAAACCTCTGTCCTATACTTATTATTAGGTGTTAACCACAATTCATAAGGGACTTTCCTAGGTCAGTCATGGTCAAGTTACCATATTATACAAAATTCAGCTGCCTTAACGTGACAGAAGAGGTTGTTGTATTTTCATGTCTACTCAGTTTTGTCATTGCCATTTAAAATTCTTTTAATCTTTGACTGGAGTTTTACAGCCAGTATTTCTAGATTTCTAAACAAAGAACAGTTTCTCATTTCCGTACCTATTGTAAGGGAGAGGTAATTGTTATGAAAGTTGATATACCCCAATTTTCTCAGGGTGGCTGCTTGGCTGACCCTGGCCTATCAAGTCTTGGGTTTCAGACAAATAGCAGACCTAGACAGACTACCTGTGTATGTACAGGTTATCACGGGTTATTGGCAAAATGGCTGCATATTGCACAATTCATCATCATCATCATCCTCGCCGCATATCAGACTTCACTGAGGCGCTGAGGCAGGCACAATTTGGTATATAACAAAGTTTTAAAGTAGAGCATACAACTGATTGATTAATAACATTACAAATTCAACCAGAGCAAGCTGCTGAAGGGACCCAACCTTCACTTTCTTACATGAAAAGCTATCTGCCACCAAAAAATCAATACAGTATATCCAGGGCAAAAGGGATAAAACCTGGAAGTTATGTTGTACCAAGGTAGGCCACCAGAGGGCCCATAATCGACATTGACCTTCGTTTTCCCAACACCTGCCTACATACCAAATACATGTATTATCGTAATCCATCCAGAGGTTTTTAAGCAAATTAGATGAACACACACAAGAATTTTAAATTGTAATAAGTTGTATGCTTCGCATTTGCTTATCCTATAATCATTTTTGTGTAAAATAATATATAAAAAGACTGTCAAGCAGTGCAATTCAGCCCTTTGGGCTGCAAGACCGCTTTTAATTTGTCATTCTTGTTGAAATGAATGAATAAACCAATCTACTACTACTACTACTACAAGAGGTATTTAATATTACCTCCTTTCTGTGAAAACATAAGTGTTTTTTTTTATTCCCCCCCCCCCCCTTCAGTTCAGGAAATTGCAATGCACTTGCACAGAGGAATGTTGGTAGATTTGTATCATCAGAAACCCGGAAATGAAAATACAGAACAATACCACATATACATTTGTACATGTACTATCATTTTCCTGACTGTGTTGGTATTCACTAGTTTATCTCTCCCAGACATCTTGATTACAGGGAAAGCATCTTCCTGGTATCATTAATCTTCATTTGTGCATCTGCTTGACAGAAGTATGTCACATTCATCAACTTCTCTTTTGTTTCCCCTCTGCTGGTCCTGTTGATCTGCTGGCCTGCCCGTTGGTGCCCTGTAGAAGTGGAAGCCACTCTTTGACAAGGTATGTGGTTTGAGAATTCTCTGTTTTCAAAATGTATGATGTCATAAATGATCCACATGTCTCTTGAAATTACATTTTACCACTGTCAAAAGGGTACAGTCACCGTAATGTACCAGTACCAGTACTGTATTTGAATTTCGCACTTCTCTAGGTTACCAGTGTATATTCCAATTGTCTCAATTTTATGCACAGTTTTTATCAAGATCGTCAGCCAATTTTCAATAATGAGTAGAATTTTTGAAAATGTATGTTCCAATAGTCTGAATGCACAAAGGGTTGAAAAATGATTGTTGTCCAAAATAGATCTTACTTTGAATTTGAAACCTCCAAAATTAAATACACACCCTCCATTGGAACATAATGACCTGTCCCCTCAGCAAACTCAAATTAACATTGAAGTTGACCCTGTAAGTGAGAAGCTTGTATTTCCCTGACCCATGGCCGCCAGGCATGTAAGCTTCAGTGCAAATCTGTGGTTTCATCTTCCCTGGAGCCATGTTCTCTTCTCTACAGTGGCTTCCAATGTTGCCAACCAAAAAGAAACAAATTGAATGTTATTTCAGCTTTGTTGATGCTGTACTTGTGTGTGGTATTCATAAACTGTGATGCCACAACATAGGGGTAAAGGAAGTTGTTTCCTTTCACAACAGTAGTGAGGGCTAAAATATACAAAGTGTAGTAACTGTTACTGTAACAGTTGTAAAGGCCTTGCGTGGGATACAAGGTATACTTGGAAAAAGTAAGGAGGCTAAACCTCCTTGGAAAAGTTAAAGACAAGAAGGATGTGGGGACTACAAAACAGTACCCAGTATTAAAATCAGACATTTGAAGCAAAAACTTACAAGATATCCCCATATAATATGTAGAGATTGCATTTATATGTTTAACTGAAAGTAAATGCATCATGACCATATCACTGTGTTCTTTTGCACAGCATTGGCTTAGACACAAGTAAGGTACATATATATATATATATACTAAACTTAGACTGTTGAGCCTAAAACTTAAGTAAATGCTTTCCTAAGCTTAAGTAAATGCTTTCCCAGCACAAGCCTTTGCTTTGAAGGGGTCAAAGGGCTGGTGTTCATCCAATTATCTTGTCACAAGGCATTACAGAAAGGTGTTAAGTAGACATTTGAGCATTTAGGATAGACTAGCCTCCACCTGACCTTCCTAAAAGGATGTGGGAATCGTAGAATTTGGCAAATGGGTTTCAAAACTCCTCTGGAAAATTATTCTACCTATATTTAATAATGACCAGCGTAGTCAATCTGGTAGATACTAGGATAGACAGGCAGGTAAGAACAAGAAATGTTGGTTACTCTGGCCGTTTTATCATTTCCAGGGGTCTCCTAGGCTTTTCTGGATGACTCCTCCATCAAAAAAGAAAGAAGAAGCCTTTGTAAATTTCAATAACTTATACAAGTAGGGGTATGCTGTCAGAAAAGCCTGGGAGCTTGTCAGTACTTTATATGTTTTCATATTTTAAATGCTGCTCTTACAGAGTCTTGGTGTATTCTTGGTATTTTCAGTGTCAATAGTCTTGACTGAAAACAGAATATCGTAGTCATCAACATGACTTCTAACGATGGCCAATTTTGACCAAATATTTCACATCAGGAAACGTTGAGTCAGACTGTTTAGGATTGAGAAAGGGGGTCAGGTGAACCAATGCTCACAATGTGCCCTTGGGAAATAAGTAGGTATATTGAGGCCAGGACTGTGAAGGACAAAAGGATTTAAGAAGATATCAGCAATTTTCGGGGCTGGGTGGATTTCTTTGGCTCCATTGTTGGAGGGGTCACCAGAGGTCAGAAGTTAATCATAAGGTTGAAAATTACTCCTGGAGGTTCCATTGTTGTGCAGGAGTCAAAGGTATGAAAGAGTGTCCTAGGAACTCAAGATGAAAGGAAATTATAGTCAACCAGGCTAACTCTTCTCAGGTCTTGAAATCATCATTAAAGGCACAAGCAGTCAAGCTGATTTGGAGAATTCTAGTTTCAAATGGATATTATGGTCGTACTGGTAGGCTTTATATGCACTCTCATGGAATGAGTGTGTGAGAAAATGAGTGAGTGAGTCAGTCAGTCAAGGAGAGAGTGAGTGAGTGTGAGAGTCAGTGAGAATGAGTGAGTATGTGTGGAAGAGTGAGAGAACGGATTAAGTGAATGTATGAGTGAGTGAGGATGAGTGAGTGGATAAGTGAGTGAGTGAGTGAGAGAGTGAGAGTCATGCAGCGAATGAGTGAGTGAACATAGATATAATTTTATGTAGCTGTGATTAAAAAAATACAGGAAGGAACCACCCATAAAACCAGAACATAAAATAGGATCATTTTTAGCACATAATTTCAATTGAACATTATGAAGCTTTAAAATGACAGGTTTAGATAACTGGGCAGCTACTTGATAAAACACTTTTTTTAATGGTTGGTAACTTGGTAGGGTTTTTGCTTCCCTTTGCATAGCTAGAATTCTTTCGGCTAAGCATACATGAAGTATAGCAGTGTCATCCATCTTATTACATACCCATATGCCACAATACAACTAGACACTATAATTTGAACAGCTGGGTTCTTTTTCCACACTGACACCTCTATTCTGTACCACTGTCCTTTCCATGAAACAATTTTTCAATAACCTAAAAAAAGAGCGATTCTCCTCCCATTTCACCCCACTTGAGTCCGAACAAAGCCAGAATTTCTGTATCTGTATCACGACAAATGGGAACCTCCTATCCATCTACTCTGTCTGAGGAGGCAGACACAGGAGCGAATAGCCAGACAATAGGTAATGCTGGTGCAATTGTGATGCAAAATCTGTGACTCTACTTGATGTATGGCATTCTTTGTTGTTCCAGACATAATAGACTGATCCCCTAGCCGTGTCCACTTCTGTCAAAACATAGAAATGCAAAATAAAAAGTATGAAGATGCAAATATTTGACGGACATGCAGTCACTCTCTGATTGGTTGAACAGATTATTGCCATTCTCTCTTTGGTTGGACTGCCAATTGTGATGGACAGATAGGATTGGTCTATTGTGACCAAATGATATTTAAATTTGAGAAAACCTGATATTTAAGGTCTCCGAGATTTTTTTAAGCATTGCTGTGTCATCAATATTTTGGCTTACCCTTATGATAGAAATGTGCTTTCATATATGGTTGTGAACTTTGCAAGTACTTCATTAACAAATACACAGAAATTTCCCTATGTCAATCTTAATACATTCAGCTACATATATAGAACTTCTTATCTTTAATGTTGAAAGGTCTCCTATCCTACAAATCTAGTGATGTCTTTGTCTCTCATCTTTAAGCAACTGTGAGGAGTCAAAGAATTTGACTGAGAAAAAAAACTATTTTTGAGAGGATTCAACCCCCTTGTCAAGAGGACTTAATAAGGAAGACAGCTAGGCACCTTCTGGTCTTCCAAAGTAGCATAGGACTGTCCTGTAATTCCTCTTTTGATTTTTAAAAACTGCATCTTCATGTGGTGTAGTAGGGAAGCTTGAAGAGTTTTTCAGTCAGTCAATACATTATCAACTTTTTGCTTGCTATATTGGCAAGTATAAGTCGCAGTTTTTTTATAAGCACTGATCATCTTAAGTTATGGCTCCCAACATCAGCATTGCTGCCTTCTGTATTGCATCGTTGCAATTTTAAATAGAATGAAATAAAATAAAGTAGATGACGTCTATCAAATAGAATTATTTTTAATTCAGACTGCCACAATGAACTTGAAAGCTGTTAAAACATAGCATTTCAAGTCCGTACCATGTCTATATGACAAAATAATGTCTGAAATAACATCACCAAGGCCTTTGACCCAGGTTAAGTCAACTTTGTTCAATCTGCAAGACCAAGATGAACTATTTCCTAATATCAACACTAATGTTTGGTCAGGAGGCTCTCCCAAATATTTGCAGACTTGAATGTGACATGTGCCTGGTACATGTTGTAGATTCTTCTTGCTGACAGGAGGAAACATGAACTTGACAGACGATCGTCTGGTCGTGTTCTATTCTGATCCCAAGGTCATAGAGATAATCTGGTGTGACCTCCCACATAGGCACACAAGGTCGTATAAGTCATTCCCCACACCCCATATTTGAGACATACCAGAATGCTAAATGCAAAATAAAATTTAATTGAGGATATCTTTTATTAGTTTAATAGTTTTGTTCAATTTATCGTTAACAATTTTAATCAACGTTACCCACGAAAAGTTTGGAACTGTGCAATTTATTTGGTTGGCAGTTGCTATTTTTACTGCAGCTTAATCTGTATGCCTTTCTTGTTACATTTATGATAGAACAAATAGTAGTATCAAAAGAAAACTGTCCAAAAGTATTTAGACCACTCATCAAGACCACAAGACAGGAATCCTCAAGTAGTTGTCCCAAGGCAACACTGATGAACTATGTTTGATACTTGGTTTGCTTTGTAAGTGCTTCCATGCACAGCCTAGCATCTTCCGTATTAAGTGCAGCATCCCCCATTCTCCAAGTATGCACAGTTTAGTTATGCAAGAGGACATCCTGGGGAAGGTTGCTTTATCTTAAGTTACATTTCATCAGGGTGGCAGATACATGTATGTTATAAGCAACCTAGTAGAATAATGTCAATAGATGTTATGGCAAATGCACATGCAACTGGATTATGTGGATATGACTTGCAAAATCATATCCAGGTGCTGGACAAGGTGATACACCAAATTGCTATATGGTGTACTTAGTATCTTATTACCTAGATGTCTATCTTTCGCCGACTTCAGTAGATGTTATATGCTACTTCTCTATCACCCCCAGTATGACCTTGACCGTGATGGCATGATCTCCGTGCAGCGGTTCCTGCCAGAATTATGTTAGTAGATAATGATAACAATAACAATAAGCCGCTACTACTCTATCCCCCCAGTACGACCTTGACCGTGACGGTGTGATCTCCGTGCAGCGGTTTCTGCGTGTGCTCCAGCACCGTGACATGGCGGGAGACATCGACGCCCACCACCTCAGTCTGGTGCAGGAGCTTCTACAGCAGGACGACATGGGCAACATCAGCTTCCAGCAGTTCGTCAACATTGTAAGGGTTTTTCCATTTTTCATTGTCAGACATAATGTTATAACATGATAAAGCTGAAAGGAAAGGGCTTTTAGAGCTTGTACTTAGTTTAACAGTTTGTACTACATTGGTATGACACCTCTTGAATTGTTCTAAACATGAGTCAAATATGTTGTTCCTGATCAAAATGGCAACATTAAAGAGATTACTTGCAAATCAAACAAAATTTATATTTTTTTCTACATGCCACTCTTCTTTATCTGATCATGAATAGAGAAAAAAGTCTTGATGTCTTGGCTTTCATTTGCAGTAAGATTATTTCAGCTGCAGCAGATATAGTGTGGTACACAGATTTCAGAAAATTTCTATTAAGTATACCAGCATATCATCGTTTTGACTGTGTCTTTACCTGCTCTTCAACCAGATGAGTAACAAAAGAAGGAACAGTTTCCGTTCTGCGGTCCTGTCGAGGGATCGATGTCTAAACAACGGCGACGTCAGCAGCTACCAGCTGGTGCAGCCTGACGACCTGCCCAAGACCTGCTTCCAGAAGTCTGTCCACAGGGTGGCGAAGGAGGTCCTGACGGAGGAGTCGGACAGGAAGATTTACTCTGACTACTACAGCTGCTTCCCTCCTCCACTGCTCATGATTATACTCAGTCTGGTTCAGGTGAGTTCGGGAAAAACTCAACGGGCATCACTTTAAATCTAGAAGTTATGGTGTTTGCGGCACTGCCTTTGAATGCTGTGAAGAAGATTTTGATTTTTAACAGGCACATGGATAAAATTTGTAAAGCCTTACTTGCATCAATCATAACGAAGCAATTTGATCTGCAGTAAAATCCAGGTGTATTTCTTGTAAAGAAAATAGTATTCCCAGGCCTTCTTTACTTAAAATCTGTACTATATGCAATATAGTTGGATCTCAAAGGTCTCTTTGATAGAATTTGTGAAGTGTGATTGCTTAATAGGTCATCTCTCTTGTCTTGAAGATTTGTCACTGTATCCATTTTTAGGTTTTAACTGTAAAGATTTGTCTGAAAGTTTGGTGTTATCGTGGCTCTTAACACTCCTGTTGACCTTTCATGCATTGACAAATGAACACCCATTTTGTGTAATGGTTCAGGCGTTTAAAAATACATTTGAGTCAGTTATTGGGCTATTACACGGGATTAGTGTACTGCAAATGAATAGACCATAAACCTAAATCATCGTAAATGGTATCTAAATAACCACAGATTTGGGGGCCAATCTGGTCAGTCTGCCTGAATTGACCAGTTAAACAGGCATGAAATTATGCCTACAGGGTCTTTTTATTTCCTTTCGGGGGTTAGTATTTACACTGATGGAAATCAAATGAGAGGACTGTTTAGTTCTAGTGCCCTGTGGTGAGAAAGGTTAGGTAGATTGGCTGCTACATATGTAATGGCAGTAAGTTCCAGGTCAGAAAGGATGAAAACCCGGCAGCCATATAAAGACTGATTGGTAGATGTTTGGTGTATGATTAATGGTTGATAAGAATTGAAGAGATGAGATGCCTGCGTGACCAGTAACATGTTGGGTATTTCATACATGCAAACAATGCTATGCCCCGTATGACAATAGCCTGGATACCAGACCCCAACCCAACAAACAAGAACATGCTTGTCTCTGTTTTCCTTCATCAGTTATTATATAGGTACCAAACAAACTTATCAAAAAGGGTAAGGGTGACCCATGTGGTTTCCTTACTTTAAAGACACAAGCCGTAGAAAATCTACCTTGCTCTACTATAGCTAGTATAAAAATTGTCAACCTCAACCATTACCCTATTATGTAGAGGAATGTATAGTTCTTAAGGCTAGTAAGATTTCCAAGTTGACAGTTCTGTTTTCTGCTGTCTGTTCCAGCTGGGTTTCTTTGTGTACTATGCTGCTACGTGGGACAGTTTCTCAGCGGCCGGCTGGCTGTCAGGCCCAGTGCCTGTGGACAGCCCCTTCATCTACAACCCAGCCAAGAGACTTCAGATCTTCAGATTCTTCACATACATAGTGCTACATGCAGGGTGAGTAAATGGTATTTTTCTTCGTTGTTGTGTTTGTTCAGATTTTACATGATATGGCTGAAGGGTCTGTATTTTATTTCATTTTCAATACTTGAGTATCTGATTGTATGTGTTTCATAAGAGATGGCAAGATGAAAACAGACAGTGCAAATATATCTTCATTTATATATCTACAAATAAAATCAATATAATCATATATTATACGAAAAAGACTGTATCCATCCATCCAGCTTTCGCCTGTTGTGGTCGTGTCTCTTAGATTGTGTGTCTAAGAAGTCATAAAATAAAGCTTGTTCTTCATCAGAAATGCGAGATTCTACCCAGGCTGCTTGATGTAGTACAGTATATTCATTTATTCTGCTCTATTTCACAGTATGAGGGGAAATGAGAATATGCAGTTCTCAGTTGAAACCATTTTGTTGTACTCACTGCAAATATTGCTTTAGAGTTTAGAGTGACTTAAAACTCATTTGCTGTTGTTCCACAGTGTGGAGCACCTGGTGTTTAACCTGGCGGTACAGCTGCTTTTAGGGGTCCCACTGGAGATGATCCACGGAACCTTCAGGGTGGGGGCTGTCTACCTGGCTGGTGCTCTGGCAGGTCAGTCTTCTCAAGATTGGATCTTACTGTCTTTTAAGTATGCCACACACTATATAAGGAACATGATAAAGTCATTACTGTCTTTTTCTATTGTTAAGACAAATTTGGGAAAGTTACACCTTCCTTTTGAGAATCTTTTTTTTTTGTATACAAATACAGCAGAAGCCATTTAATTGCGCACCCCGTTTGCCAGCGTATTTTGTGCTATTATCCCGGTGGTGCAATTATGTGAAGTTATCCAGCACCGGTTTGGGATTTGGAGATCCCCTGCAATTAACAGAAGTGTGCGGTAATCCGTTGTGCAATTAACCTCTACTGTATCAGAAACAGAACAGCAAATACAAGAGAAACATTTGATTTCCCATTTTAGGGAAATACAAGCCATATCTACGTCATACACATACATTACACAGAAAGTTGTACAGGTCCTATATCTGACTGACAGTGCACAGAAAGTTGCACAGAGTTCCTATATCTGACTGTTTTCCTCCCCTGTAGGTTCCATGAGCACATCCGTGATAGACAGGACTGTGTACTTGGTGGGAGGGTCAGGAGGTGTCTATGCACTACTGGCAGGTCATCTCGCAAATGTCCTAACGGTTAGGATTTTTTGTTATTTTATTGAGTCCATCTACTAGTAGCATTGTGAATCTGTTTGTAGTACTCATTGTTCTACAATGATTCGTGTTCTTTGATAATCATTTACATGTTTTTTTGTATACTGCATACTATTCAGAGCTTCAAGGGCATATCTGGTTGGTGGGCACCGTTCAGGTTACTAAATGAATCTTACTAACATGGGCATGTTATAACTTCTGTACTTTTGAATTGTTACAGAACTATACAGAGATGCAAGAAACATTTGGTATAGCCAAGATTGGACTAATACTTATTATCAGTAAGTATCTTATATAGATTTTATTTTACATAATTTTCCAGTGCAATCTGTTTATCAGTGGTATTTGACTATTTATTTTGGTTCATGTTACTGAATATAAATGTTGTTAAAATGGCATGATCTAAATTGGTGTGTGTTTTGTACTTTTTCCAATATTGTCTAATTGGTCTTGGGAACAATTTTACTGTACCTTCAATTTGTAAGAGTTAAAATTTTTTATTTTTCCCAACAGCTAGTGCAGACGTGGGATTTTCCATATGGAGAAGGTACAACGACCATCCGAAGGACACCCGAGTCAGCTTTCTGGCGCACTTGTTTGGTCTGCTCGCAGGCTTGACTATTGGGTTACTGATCCTGAGGAATTTTGAACAGAAGCTGCATGAGAGAGTCATGTGGTGGGTTTCCTTGGTGGTGTATGCAGCCTGTATCATTTTCACCATCTTCTGGAATATCTTCTACTACTGAATGACGAACATGGAGTTCTGGTACGATCAGCTAGGGGGACTCGCTGTTACAGTACAGTGACAACTGTTTTTGCAGTGTTTGCAGGGAGCAACTCCATTCTACAGCAAGGGATCACTTCCAGTGCAATCTGCTAGATGGCCTTCCTGACAACTGCTACCTCAATACATGTACATTCAGTACTCCTCTGATGTGAATGCAAAACATTCCAATGTGCTCTATTTCAGCGCATAATGAAAGAGAACATACTGAGGCTCTTGTGGTTGTGTTACTGTTTGATATCATTGTATGAAAAAGAGCATAGTCATATAGCCATGGTACATATTATAGTATATAAGTTGAGAAGAGCATAGCCATACACACTAAGCAACACTCACTCGTTCTTTTGAAAGTATCTATTTTACGACCTACCACAATTGAGACAAATTTGGTCAAATGTCTACTGGTGCTAACTTGTCAGGTTATAAGTAGCCAGTAATAGTTTGATTCTCTCAAGGTCTTTGAAAGATAGGAGATATTTTGTACCCTACATGTATGTGCTAGTATTGTGCTTTGTATTTATTGAGTTTTCCTGAATCCATATCCAATGAATTCTGTATAGGAAAATGGACTATTGTTGTTTGATACCAATGTGACAGTGTAGCTAAAAGGTGCAGGGCATCAGCCAATGTTTTATTTGTTGTTGATACTTTTATATCTAAGAGTAGGAGCTTTAATCTAAAGTGCCTTCAAAGTGGTCAATGGCCTTTTTTTTACTAAGAATATCCATAGATTAAGAAAATGTTGATCATTTTGCCACAATCAAATAAATGAGTGAAGAAAGGCAGCTCAGTTGATCAGGTACAAAAAATGTATTAGAATTTACAGTGAAATTTGATGTAAGTTGATATGTTTGTGAAACAGTCATTGAAGTTGCTAATGGTTACCTATTATGTATATGTCCAAATAGTCTACATATTGTCATATAAACAGAAAATGGATCAATTGAGGCATTTGACAGCAATGCTATTCTTTGTACAATACAATTGTTCCCATGAATGATTTTTAATGTACAAAAAGACAACAGTGTATTTGTAACAAGACCACATCTTGATAATGTGACTTATCAAATTGTCACAATGTAGAAAGTGTTAACCAGATTTGTTTCACTTTCAGGAAATTTTCTACCAACAGCTATTTTGACGTTACATGTATATATATGTAGATATTTGTGCAATTGCTAGAGTATGAATACAAATTGTTGCACCTATGATGTTGCCATTTGATGAATAAATTTTGTAGCAGTGTATCATCAGTCCTTTGGTTTACCACTACAAGAATCAGGAATTTCAGCTGTTTGATTCATTGTCTTTTGCTGTGTGACAAATCCTAACATTTCTATACTTAACATTACGTTACAACGGGGCCACTAAATCTTCCTTTACCAATCGTACTGCTCTAGCAGAGGCATGTGAGTGATAACGTTTGTGATTCAGTAACTTTAGGCAGGCAAGGCATATCATTTGGGAGGCCAGATCATCGATACGATTGATCATGCATGCAGAATTTAAAGCATGATTTGTAACTGCAGGATGATACATACATTCATTCCTTCAGGAAGTTCACGATATTTTGTTATAGTTAATAGCCACGTTGACTCCATTGACATGCATATCACGTTTCAATCAATAATCTGATAGCAAAGGCAAAAAGCAAAGTGCAAAATACGCCCAGTCAAAATAGATGTTTGTTTAATAAATAGATTATTATGCAAGATAAGATTTTCGAAAATAGTTTCATCAGATTGGTAGAATATTGGATATAGGAAAATTATAGAAAGATTTCCATCTCATTATGCACCATCAAAATGTCTGAACCAATTTTCGTCAGGACAGTCGAGAAGCACAGAGAATCCGCTAGAAGATTCTGGAACGGTGCTTAATGTATCGCAAAGCTCTGTTGTAGTGCATACGACAAGTCAAAATAGATGTTTGTTCAATAAATAGATTACTGTAGAATACAAGATTCCCATCTGATAATGCATCATCAAAACGTTTGAACCGATTTTCGTCAGGACAGGAGAGAAGCCCTGGAGAATCCGCTAGAATGTTCTAGAAGATTGTGTGATGTATCCCGAAGCTCTGTAATGTATACGCTAAGTCAAAATACATGTTTGTTCAATAAATAGATAACTGCATGTGCAAGACAAGATTCACATCTGATTATGTATCATCAAAATGTCTGATCTGATTTTCGTCAGGACAGTAGAGAAGCTCAAAGAATCCGATAATAGGTTCTGGCCGAGAGTGCGGAGCTCCGGAGAGGAGAATCCGATAGAAGGTTCTAGAAACGTGCGCGATCTTTCCCAAAGCTCTGGTTGCGGAGTGGTGCTGGAGCTGTAGGAGGTTGTCGCCCTCTGCTAGATGATCACATGACAGGCTGATGAGGCGCCGTCCTGCCAAAGGCACTCAACAAGGTACGGTATTCTGGTCACATCCGTAGCGATATCATAACTTTGCCACATCAGGTCGGGAGGACTACCTGGGGACATCTCTGTTCGATGTTCAGTACACGTACTTTACGGCAATGTTGGTAGGGTCCGTGTATTTTCGTCCCCGATGGTGTTGTATTTGGTAACGTCGGATGACGAGGGTCACGCAAGCTGCGTCCAAACTTCTTCTAGAACCAATAGAGGCCATGGAGTGGCGTTCGATTGGGGCAGGGGCTTGGAAGGGCAGACTGGGGCCCCAAATAGGGCACAATAAAAATGAAACTTGAAACATTATTAGCCGTCATTTCTTCTTAATCACTTCCCCACATTAAAATCGAATATCCTCCTGGCTTTTATTTTACATTCGGGCTTTAGTAAGGCTGAGGTCATATCTATTTTCACACAGACGCGTTGGAAGGCAGCCAATTTGTAGTAAATTTGATATTGGGTATGCCTACACTACAGTCACCGGTGATACTTAGGTCTTATACTATTACATCATCGTTTGGCTAATTGATAGTCCGGTCGAGTATTGAAGTCCCCCTGATGTATTACGCATGTGTAAAATCTGACTACGCCACATACGGGCCTCGCAGGTTCACAAGGGTCAAGACTCACATATTTTTTTAAGTAAACGACGACAAAAAAAAAGCTTCGGGACATCTCGTCATCTAGCTGACAGGTAGGTATGACGTAATTATCTTTGGAATCTACCAGTATGTCACAGAACTGATCACTGTTCACATATTGTATAGCATTGTACTACCCCTCCTCTCAGATTTCAAAGGTGGCTCCAAGGGCAGCGTCCTTGAAATGTTTAGTGCACTGTTCTGTTTTTATATTATTGGTAATTTTAGACGGGATCGTGGCCTATGCGTATCAACCGACGCCATTGCTGTTTGAGTAGGCCTGTCGAGATAAACGTTACTGATGTTTATGTTGTTGGTGCAGGTCTGTGAACAATTATGAATACTTGCACTGCGACATATGATAAATTGCTTTCTTTTTTCTTTTCAGTATGGGGGCAATAGAATCATTAGTTGGCGAGGCATTTATCTAATAAGATACGTACGTAGACCAGTACATCCACACTGCTGAAATGAGCCCCTTCTCAGGCATAAACATGCTATAGAAAGAGGCATGAAGGATATAAGTATGAATTTTGGGTTACAGTACATCGTATTATGCAGTAAATACTTTTTATGGTCCCAATACCTGGCAGTTCTAGATGACAATTTTGATAGCTATTGTTATCATTGATCTAGATCATAGCCAATTGCAGAGCTTCTAAACTGGAAGTGACCAACCGGCGCAATGGCTCCTGGGATCAGTAAGAAGGGTGAGAAAAAGGCGGGAAAGTCCAGGATGGGCGGTTCAATGGAAAGGAGAAAAAAGAGAAAGAGGAAGGAGACCTACTCAGTCTACATCTACAAAGTCTTGAAACAGGTACGCACAAGAAGCAACAGAATTCCTTAAGATGTATTAATCTGAGAGACATCAAGGAAAAGCCTGATGCGCATCATCTCTCAGAATGATCATTGTTGTGTACCGTTTGATGGATTCGTTCTACATCACAGAAACATAACGTAACATTACATAACATGGCATAGTATAACAACGTAACATGACATACATGTAAATACACTATGCCGCCATACTTTCTGTTATGTTAGATTAGTATACTGTTGTATACTGTCGTAGATAGTTTGTAGTTGTTTATAATACATGTTACTTGTCATACATTGTACCAGTTGCAATCGTTGTGCAATAAACTTGACTTGTAACATAGCATAGCCTAGCATAACATTTACATACCATAACGTTACTATGTGCAAACTGACAACGAACTATACACAGTAACGATTTCTGCATGGAATTCGCCCTGCCCGTGCTGAAACACTGCAGGCATATTGATTTTTCTGCTTTGCAAAAATCAATACAGTAAAAGATATGGTCTGTTCATAGTGATATTCCCATAACTGTAGAACCTTTAAAGGCTGGCTGGCAGTAAACGCGCATTAAATATTATGTCATTCACCGATCGAGGTATCCTGGGTACCATCCGGAAGGTAGTTCGATCCGGCGTTTATTATGCACTATATACAGTTGCTTCTCGCTCTGACATTTACCATATACTTTATATAAAAGTTTATATACAGTCGCTTCTCTGCTTTTCCTGTAGCAGGAGCGAACATACAATAGGAGCGAACTACTACCCGGATGGTACCAAGGCTAGAGCTGTAGTGTGTCTGTAAATAACTGAACAGTATAAAACTACTTAAAATAATCTATAATGTGTCGACGGGATATCGATAAATTGCTATTTTTCCCATGTAGATTTTCCCCAAAAGATTGCTTTGTGATTAGAAAAGATAGTGACACTCATGTTCCGCCCCATACATCGTTTCCTTAGTATCCTATGTTGTTTAGTCGACAGAGTCTTAAGATTTATTTTGTATCCACTTTTTTTTTTTGCAGTTTATATTTGACAGTACAAAAGTCACTGCACTGTTGGTCGTGTCAATTAAGCTTCTTGTTGTATCAAACTTGTAGAAGTGGCTACTTTTGTGCCTTTCTTGTTGTCTTCGTGTAGGTTCATCCTGACACGGGCATCTCCAGTAAGGCCATGAACATCATGAACTCTTTTGTGAACGACATCTTCGAGCGGATCGCCTCAGAAGCCTCGCGGCTGGCCCAGTACAACAAACGATCCACCATCACCAGTCGGGAGATCCAGACGGCTGTGCGGCTGCTGCTGCCCGGAGAGCTGGCCAAACACGCCGTCAGCGAAGGCACCAAGGCCGTCACCAAGTACACCAGTTCCAAATAGCGCGCGCGCAGGTGTCCACAACCTATCAGATTCATCAAACTGGAAGCAATACGGCTGAGTATCTCATCGACATTCAGTGAGACAATAACGGTACCGATGTCATATTGCCATCAACAGGGCTTGGATATCTTCATTAGCTACTACTATATGAAGTTCAAACGAATCACAGTTACAAAATGGGTGTCAGACAGTCAGTTATCATCGGACGGCTCTCAGTCTCAAACTTTAAGGTTTTCTCCTCTGTGGGACAAAATGATACGAAGTGGAAGCTGCAATCCTGGATGAAACACACTAACAAAGTTTAAAAGTGACACTTTTGTGCAATAAAAGGCTGGACTTGCCGAGTTAAAAAAATAGAGACAGAAGAGGCCTCTGTTAGGTCTGCGTGTTGGGTATACGGCGTGCGCTTTACCATTTTCATTGGAGCAACACGCGCATCTTCCTAATACCCCCCTCACATTAGGCGCGATTCGATCGGACGAAGAGCCTGCGAGCTCTAATTTACGAGGAGGCATGACCCTGATGGCGACGA